>NC_077224.1:2510876-2769727 GCF_024763615.1 Phlebotomus papatasi
AAAATAAATAGTCTGAAATAGAAAATAGATTTTCTATTTTATTCTAAAATGTTTCTAAATTGTACATAGAATTTTTTTACATTTGAAATTTTGAATATAAAGCTGGAAGTTATAATTAATAACTACCAACCTTAAAAGGACTGTTTAAATATTTGTTACAACTGCTTGAATTTTGACTTGATTGATCTTAATTCTCAAAATACAACAGATTAGTAGTATTTCGGCTTAAATTCAATCAAAAAAACTAAAGATAGATTAAAATCTTCAGCTGGATTTGTAGTAATTGATTTAGAGGAACATTACGAGGTTTTCGAAAACTCAGGTTTTCGACAAGATTATGAGAGGAGACTTTATACGTCGGGAGGTAGACAAAATTGACCCATGGTAAAGCTCTGTAAAGAATTTAAAATTCGAAAGAGAGATTTCGAAGCAGTATGTCCCCGTTTAAATAGACTTTTAGGCAGTATTGTCTTAGAGGAGAGATTTTGATTCGAAACCTCCATATCGAAATAAAAGTCCCCGACCAAGCTTTAACCCGGTGCGTTTCTGTCTATTTTTCGGTGCATAAAATCACCATCTTCGAAATCTCCATTATTTTCGAAAATTTTGACAATTAGGCTTCACAACATTTGGAAAATAGCTTATATCGCAGATAGTTATTATTTGGTAAAATAATGTAATTATTTAGTTTCGCTATTTTATTTTGATTAAAGACCATAAATTACGGTATACAGGGGCATGACGTTTCCTTTATTTCCCTTATGTTTCTAGCGTGTACAAAAAACCTTTTGAGTTTATTAGCTGTTCTCTGTCATTGTGGAATAAATTAGCAAATAATACAAATACAAAATAAAAGTCAATTTAGTAACGAAGAGGCAACCAAAAACTCCAAATTGGCAACCTACGTAATTTTGGAGATATATCTTGAAATGTGTACTAAAACGGGAAAAATTCCACTAAAACTGGTCGCATTTTTCAGAGCTAATGTCACCCCCCCCCCTCCCCTGGCGGTATATTTGAGTGTGTGAGGATTTCACGAAAACGCAATATTCCTCTAAAAAGAATCTAAAATATAATAAAATATTTTCTAGAAAAAAAAAACAAATATTGTGTAAATAAGTTCGAAACTTTTCGAAATTAAACAGAAATTCAGTCAGGATTTTTATTTTTAGTCAAGACACATTTAGAAAAGTTATAACAGAGAGAGTTGAGACAATTTGTCTCAGAAACAAACCACTGGAGGAGGTTTCCCGAGATTCACCGGAACGTGTATTACATTGAGGTTCATTTCGAAATAGACTCGTTTATAGGTAGGGTAAGTGTGCCAAATTTCGGCATAGTTGCATGTAAGCACCGAAGTCCTAAGTTTGAAATGCAATATTTTTAATAAATATTGATATTTTTTGTTGCTTCCTTTTCGGGAGGGTTGTGTGGAACCTTCAAGACTAGTTTATCATTTTTGTTTTCTTTAAATCACTTCCTAAAATATTGAAAAATTAATAAAAATATGAACATTGTTTTGGATAGTATTTCGGCCACTTTGTGTGAAATTTCGGCAACCTTTTATCTGACCACCTTTTGTGACGGAACGGATAGAAAATTGCAAAACGTCAAACGGAACGAGTTTAATATTTAACTTAATACATTTATATGACTCACAAGCCCTGAGATCTTCCGTGTAATTTGTCCTAAACACCTGAAGAGTAGCATCTCAAATTTACGCGCAAATTTCCGTAGAAATTTGCACTTCCTGAACTCTTCCAATGACTTTTTCACATCATCTTTTTCATAGAAGCGATAGTTTTTTTTTCTCTGGACATTGTAAAACTCAGAAATTGAAAAAGAAAACATAAATTAATAAGAAATTTAGGAAAGCAAAAGATATTGCCGGAATAGGCAACACTACCTCACCGGAGAGACGCTCACAAAGTATATACTTTTTTACGCGAAATACAGGATCCAGCTGGGAAATTTTACCCGAAATTTAAAGATTGATTCATTATTAACATAAATAGAAACAAAGTTTAATGAAAACTAATCAATTTTCATGAAAAACACCGAAAGAAAACCTTCTGCACTTCACCACAAATCACAAGACTGCTAAAGACACAATCGATCTGTCACATTTTTTATAAGACTCTTTCCACACTGAGTTTTTACAACGCAATTTAAATTCAAATTATACCTAAAATTGAACGGTCTTTGTGTTAATACATCCTAAAATGAATAAATACCCAGCAAAACTTCGATCTGCAATTCTGCACTTTTGAAATTTTAACGTTTCTTGTCATTCAATCGGATACTTCGTGTGGCTTCGGGATAGTCGTGCGACTTCGTGAGCATCGCGAATTTCTTTCGTGTTTTCTAACCATTTCCTTCCCCTTCGTATTTTCTATATATGGCTGATTTAATAATATTGTATTATAACATTATAATAATATTGTAAAAAAAAAGAGTATTCACGTAAAATTGTTGAATAAAAATTGAATTTTAAATAAATTGAAATACATATTTTTATGTAGTTAAAATAATGTTTAGAAACATTAGAAAGGGTAGAAGAAATGTAGAAATCATCTAAATACTTTAAAGAAATTCTGCCGATAATTTTAAAATTTTCTATAGAAATTCTGCAGAAAATTCTGCAGAATTTTCATACAACGATCGGATCCACCTTTAGAACAAAATTCTGCAGAAATTCTGCAGAATTTTCGGCAGTTAGTAATTCAAATCTGACGAATTTCTGCAGAATTCTGCAGAATTTGCCGGGTGGGTATTTGAAAGCAAAATGAATTCATTGACTATTCGAAGATTACATACATAATTTTAATTAATTTATTTCCATGGCCGAAATTACACTCAAAGTGGCCGAAATTAGAAGCTGGCCGAAATTTGGCACACTTCCCCTACCTTTATGGGCATTTATTGCATCTCATAAATATTCAAGAACGTCTAAAACTTCAAAACCATTCCTACTTCCCTATTTAGAGTTTAATTTTATATAGAGCTTTCTTTGCGATAATGCAATGTTAGCGCCGCTAGCGGTCATTTGATGAACTTTGCATGTCCTGAATTTGTATATTGTCCATTATTATTCTTTTATGACAAAATTTCAGTTATTTCCAGTTTTTTTCTTATGACACTTAATTATTTAGACAGCAAATGCGATATTTTATTTTCTTGACGGAAATTTGCAATAAATTAATGTTTTATTTATATGTTGACATTTGCAAAAAGTGCGAATTTATGTCACTTTCGCTGACAACTCTGCAATATTAATGTGTTTATTGAAATTGATATGAATAAAATCTTTTATGAAATAGACATTTTTTTAAACGTTTTGCATAAATTATGATTTAATATCTAATTAAAATTCAAACATGCTTCAGAGTTTTTACTTCTACAAATTAACTTATTTTATCAATTTCGAATGATTGAATATTTAGAGCTAATTAATTTATTTGAACCGCCTAAAAGAATTTGAAGGCATTGAAAGGTACTTTCCCAAATCTGGATCAGGAGAGTTATATTCAAAATGTAAATTGAATTATTCAAAATTGATTTTGAATAATTCTTCTTTGAAGTCATTAATAAGATCAAACCTTCCAAGAGTGTGCTTTCAATTTTATTTTATATTCTCTGGGTTTATTAGATAACGACCAATTCAAACAGCCTGAAGCCAAGACTTACCGGCAAAAATAGCCCAATGAAGAATATGCCTTTTTTATCCTCGCATTCAATAACAATAAATCAAACAAGTTCTTTTTTTTCCTCGTCAATAAATTTCAATGAAGCTTTTTGTTATGGATTTTGCTATTCAGCCGATAATTTTCTCTCGACAGCCTTCAATTAATCGCTTTTGGATGTTTTCATTGGCGCGTTTTTTTTTGTTCTTTTTGGTAATCAATTGCTTAGGAGTCCTCTCAACGTGTGTACAAGTCACGCGATGAACAAGCCATTGAGGACGTAGTAGATGGGAAAGTGGTGGCCAGAGAGATGAAGTACGTAGCAGAGAATCAGGATATCGAAAGGGATGGACCGGCTGAGAATCCCTCAGACTGGGACAGTCTCTCAGATCGCATCCGGAAGGCCAGAAGACGCGGAAAGACGCTCCTGCAGCAGCATCGAGGTAAGATTGCTTTTTAATTGAATATTTAATTCCCCAAAAATAACTTCAAGGGGCTATTCATATTGAGAAACCTTGTAGCGTTTTTAGAAATATGTTTCGTGAAACTTGAAACATTTCAGTAAACCCAAGAAATTCATTAAGTTAAATAAATTCACCGAGAAACAGGATTCACGAAAACCACGAAACATTAAAAACGTTTCACGAACCCCGAAGAAACCAAAAATTGTTTCGTAAGACTCCAAGAAACCTATAAGATCCGATTTTAGTGGAAATCTTGGCGAAAATCTTTAAAAGATGTCAAAGACTGCGAAAACATTGAGAAAAATTGATCAAAGCTCAAAAAAAAAAAAAAACAAAAACAAAAAATAAGAATCCTTAAATACCCAAGAAATTACCAAGAAACCCTCAGAAAGTTTCAGGAACCCGAGACAATGGAAATATTTCAAGAAATTCAAAATCAATATAAGAATTATTTTACAAAAAACTTTGGGATATTTCATTAAGCCAAGAAATTTTCTAAGAAACATTCGAAGGGTTTTATAGAATTAACAACAACAAAAAAACCTAAAAAGTAAAAAAAAAATGTAATAAAAAATTTTCAGATCTTTTCGCAATACGCCAAAGACATTGGAAATTTTTTACCAATCGGAAACACATCCAAAAATTCTTTCATGAGCCTCTAAAAAAACGTTGATGTCTTTACGAAACTTGCGAAACTTTGAAATAGTTTCCTCAAATCCAAGAATTGTTTCTCGAAGCTCTGAGGATCATAAAACGTACTCTGGAGCCTCTGAAACATGTTGATGCCTTTACTGTGTTATCACACTTGCACATTAAAATTTTAATATGATTCACATTAATTGTCGCTGGTGAGAGTCCAAAAGTGTAATTTGTGTGTTTGAATCATTTTATATTCAAAAGTTGATATAAATTGATTTATAGCATTAATGCGTAAAATTAATGCGATTTTCTCTTTAATTTTTTAATGTGAAAAATATTTATGCTTTAGGTAAATTTAAACTTATTTTTGCAGGCCAAGTCCACTTCTTTGTCAATAAATGGAAAAATCCCAAATATTAAGTGACTCAAAGACACAAATAACATATTTGGATGCTCACAAGCGACAATTAATGTGAATCACATTAAAATTTTAATGTGCAAGTGTGATAACACAGTTACGAAACTTGCGAAACTTTGAAATAGTTTCCACAAAGCTAAGAATTATTTCTCTAAGCTCTAAGGATCATAAAACGTACAATAGTTTATCTTAAAAAATTCCGAAGATTTTACAAAATCAAAGAAAAATTGAAATCAAAGGGGTGACTCATAAGATAAGCAATCAGAGTAGCTCGAGTTCTCAGTTCTCTGAAGAATATATGGGTCCCCGTGAGTTCCCTGGGTTCCTCGTGAATTTCCTAAAAAAAAAAAACTGTAAGGAGTCTTTATCAGTTACTTCTTGATTCGTCCCATAAAGATCTTCACAAGATTATCACCGTGATCCTTGACCATTTTATTCCACTTTTCTTGAAGTCATCGATGTTCTGGAGGGGAATTCGCTCTGGCAATGCCATATGACAAATTGGATTCGAATCTTAGAAGAGCTTTTTCGAACATGCGATTCTGTAGCCATGACATTGCCATTTCAGCTCACTTCGCATTGTCAGAAGTCACATTTGTGATTTCTGGCAATTCAAATGACAATGAATTTAGTTAAACAAATCAACCAAGACGTACTGTATTTTCATAAAATCATCAAGTAAAGGGATTTCATTAAAAATTCAATGAATTGCATTTTCGAACTCATATGATATGACAAAAAAAGCTCGACTGGCATTGTCAGGTTTCGAACTCACGCGTGACAATGACAAGAAAATTACAGAATTCCCCTACTGGACAGGTTTGCTCTCCTTCTATGGATCCTTTTTGATAATAGCCCAATATTCTTCAACGGAACCAAGGTCTGAATTCTGAGAATGTGAGTTTATCACGTGATTAATTCATTGAGCTTTCATCGTCTTATCTAAGTGTTTCAAAAGGCTTTAACAAAAATTATCATGTAAATTCTGGGATACCGTGACTGTTTTGCATGACACTTTGTATGGAAAGCTAATGAAATACTCACAAAAGACGACATAAAAGCTGTGAATTTGTCATGTGAAAAACTCACGAATTTCAGAATTCTCCCCCAGGACCAAAATTAGAGGTTTGGTGAGGTCATTTCCTTCGTTATTATTAATCGTATCGAGACACTTTATTTGGTATTACAATGTAATCATTACAATAAGCCTCGTTTTGGAAGAATCTGCTGATCGTAGATCGCCCAGGAACGCCTTTCCCGTGGTGAATGCTTCTTCCATGCTCCTGAACTTTTTTGGGCAGAAGCAGTGCACATTTTATTGCGTTTTATCATATGTGAAAATGTCGTTTTTTCTACACATTCAATTGCTTGCACCGGGCGGGACTCGAACTCACAACTGTGAGCGTCGAGCTAAAGATCTCACCGCCCAAGTCCCAACGGTCTTGCCTATTACGCCATTGAGATCCCCTTGAGTTTTTTGGAAATATATAGACTTCCTGGATTCTCTGAAAAATCTATAGGTCGTCATAATTTCCTTATGGGTTTCCGGTGAATTCCCTGAAGAAATGTAGAGGTCCCCGTTCGTATCCTGAACAATGTATGGACCCCCGTGAATTTCCTGAAAAATATACGGGTTACCCAAGTTCCCTGAAAAATCTATGGTTATCTGTAAGTTCTCCGAAAGCTTCCTGAAAAAATATGGGTTTCATTGCGTTCCCCGTGAGTCCCTTGAAAAATATATCGGGTTCCCTGATAAATCTATGGCCCTCCGTGAGTTACGCATGGGTTCCTTGAAAATTTCTATATATTTATCTGAAATCCCCGTAAGTTCCCTGAAAAAGAATAGGTTCCACTAATTTCTTGAAAAATGTATGGCCCTCCGTGAGTTCCCTGAAAAACCTAGGTCTCCATGACGCCCTGAGAAATATATGACTCCTTCGATTTCCCTGAAAAATCTAGGGTCTTCCTGAGTTTCCAGTATGTTCCCTGAAAATTGTATAGGTTCCCCGGGATCCCTGAAAAATCTAGGGTCTTCCTGAATTTCCTGTAAGTTACCTGAAAATTGTATGGGTTCCCCGGGATCCCTGAAACACCTGGGTCTTCCAGAGTTCCCCGTAAGTTCCCTGAAAATTGTATAGGTTCCCCGGAATCCCTGAAAAACCTGGGTCTCCATGAGATCCCTGAGATTTATGTTACTTTTCCGGGTTCCTTAAAAATCCTGGGTCTTCCTGAATTCCCTGAAAGTTCCCTGAAAATTGTATGGGTTCCCCGGAATCCCTGAAAAACCTGGGTCTCCATGAGGCCCTGATAATATATGACTCCTTCAGGTTTCCTGAAAAACTAGGGTCTTCCTGAATTCCCTGTAAGTTTCCTGAAAAATGTATGAGTTCCCCGGAATCCCTGAAAAACATGGGTCTCCATGACGTCCCTGAGAAGTATGTGACTTCTTCGGGTTTCCTGAAAATTGTATAGGTTTCCCGGGATCCCTGAAAAACTTGGGTCTCCATGAGTTCCCCGTAAGTTCCCTGAAAATTGTATGAGTTCCCTGGGATCCCTGAAAAACCTAGGTCTCCATTAGGCCCCTGAGAAATATATGACTCCTTTGGGTTCTCTGAAAAATCTAGGGTCTTCCTGAGTTTCCTGTAACTTCCCTGAATATTGTATGGGTTTCCCGGACTCCCTGAAAAACCTGGGTCTCCATGAGTTCCCCGTAAGTTCCCTGAAAATTGTATAGGTTCCCCGTGTTCTCTGGAAAACCTGGGTCTCCATAAGGTCCCTAAGAAATATATGACTTCTCCGGGTTCCCTGAAAAACCTAGGTCTCCATAAAGTCATTGAGAAATATATGACTGCTCCAGGTTCCCTGAAAAATCTAGGGTCTTCATGAGTAAGTTCCCTGAAAATTGTAAAGGTTTTCCGGGTTCCCTGAAAAATCTGGGTCTCCATAAGTTCCCCGTAAGTTCTTTGAAAATTGTATGTGCTCCTCGGGTAAAGATTCTTATCAATAAGATGTGACAATGAGTGACCCCTTTCTGAACCTGAACTCTTCGAACTGGAACCTTTAGACTTACAATAAGTCTCAAGATTTTTGGTTTTGGGAGGTGATTTGATGGAAAAATCTGTTTACAGAAGCCATCCTCGATGGAGAACGCAAGGATGCCCTAACCAAGCGTCCCCTGGACTTTGATCAGGAGGAAGAGACACGCAAACTAGAGACCAGCAAATGGCTGGAGAGTCACTTTGGGAGTGACTCATCCAGGGATTCCCGGAATGGGGACATGGATATTGAGAATGTCGAAGTGGAGCCAACGAAGAAGACTTTCTTCAATGTCACCATTAAATCCACTCCCAATTCAACTCCTCTGTCCCACAATCCCCAATCCCCCGTCCAGAACAGCTTCCACTCGCTTCAACAGGCGACACCAAGTCAGAGAATTAAGTCCCCAAGTCCCCCGGAAAATCGTAAATACTTCCAGGGAATTTCCAATTGGGCTGAACGCAAGGACACCACGCCAACTCGAGTCTTCTCCGGGAATGCTTTCCGGGAAGAGTTGAAGGGTACAGTGGAGCGAAATCGAAAGCTCAGGCAACCGATAAATGGATCAGTTGAGCGTTTAAATGGCGACAACTCCCATCACTACTCCAAGAAGATCAACACCTATCGCAGTGGCGAGCAGGATGAAGATATTGTCTACGTGGTGTCTCCCAAGAATACCTACCACTACCGCCGGCAGTCTCCGGAGAGGCCCGTTGAGTATGTGTACAGGGAGAATGGAGGGTATCACCGGGAAATCCGCCCAATGCCCAATGGAGTGGCATTTTTGCGGGAGGAGGAAGAAGAACCTGTTGAGGTGCCAGAGGAGCCACATCCGGTGGCTCCGCAGCGAAAGAGAGCCCTCGAGCGCAAAATGAAGATGATGTACCAGGCCAATGACTTGGAGGAGCAGAAGCAAAAGAACCGTTCGGTGTCGCCGGTGAACAGTGCAATTAGAGGCCGCTATGGGAAGCCCTCTCCGCCTCCGCGGGCGCCATCGCCAGCGCACAAGAACAAGGTGAGTGCAGACAATTTTCTATTTCTATAGAATTGTGATTTTGCTGATAATTTGCTTGGATTCCTTTAGCATATTTCTCTCAGATATTCTAACGTGTCATTGAATTTTCTAAGCTCCGCCCACAATCTTAAGACACGCCTGCTGAATTCGTTTACTGTTATTTTATTTTTTTTTTTTTAGAAAATTTCAAGGAAGTGTTAGATTTTTTAAGATCCGCCCACAATCTTGAGATATGCTCCTTCAAGAGATATAAATAATTATTCTGCATTTTTTGTATTCCTTTTTGTAAGTATGGTGTGAAGTGGATTCCTACACAGTTATTTTTAAAAAGTTGCAAGACAGTCTTTGAAGTTTTTAAGCTCCGCCCACAATCCCAAGATACTCCCTTATAAAGTTTTGAATCTATCACATTTACTAATGATATTTTATTTTGACTTGCTCTACGACAGCTAGAAGTATTTTTAATGAATTCATTTGATAGCTTTTTTGAAAATTTCGAGGAAGCATTGGTGGATGTTATAAGCTCCGCCCCAATTTTGTGCATACCCTTTAACTCTTTCGCGTCCCACTTTTATTCAGCAAATGAATTCATGTAAAATTGAGTTTTTCCTAATGCTTTATGATCAAATATAATAGTTCAGGGAGGAAAAAAAATTTCCATTGCGTGAAAACTCGGAAAAACCCCGGGTCATATATGACCCTGTTGTCCTCAAGGGAAGTATACATACCATTTTCAAAATCTATTTCACGGGCTTTTTAAGAGTTTTTTTTTTTGCTTGAAGTTATTAATTTGGCCAAAACCATGGCAAACTGGATTGTCTTGATGAACACTGTACTCCTGGTGTTCAAGGAATCTTCCTGGTAATCCCTTGAACAGTCACTGTCACAATATTTTGAGTGGTATTTGGCAAAAATAAACTTATCCACATATTTATCCACACACAATACAACTGCACAACATGAGACGCTTGCAGAATACTCTAAAATATTGCAAAATATGTTATAATTCATCAGATATAAGATGAAATGTCCAGGAGCAAGATGTCCCACCTGCATTTCACAAAGAAAAACAATGTCCCAACTACATTTCGCTGCAGGTTTGGGACGAAAACACTGTTACCCTTGGGGACTATAGGGTCATATATGATCCGGAAAATTCTTCACGCTTTTCTGGAAAATTGAGAGTAGTTTATTATATCAAAATGTGCAATATACAATCTTTGGATATTCTATTTTGTGTTTCTAAAGAGCTTTTTGCTGAAAAAAAAAAAAAATTAATATAAAAAATTTTGAAAAAGAAAAGTCATTTCACAAAGTTCGAAATTAGTGATTTTTGATCTCAAATATTTTCTTTTCCTGAATATCTGGAGTCTTGAGAAAATTAGCCAAGAATCTTACATCCTTTTATTATGATGTCGTGCACAAACCGATAGATTTCAATTAATGTGAATGGTCAAAAAAAAATTGTTTTTTCCCCGGGTCATATATGACCCTAATGACGCGAAAGAGTTAAACACTCAGAATGGCTTTTATACTTTTTATTTCTTAACGTCCACTCTTCTTAGCGTCCAGTTCAAGTCTGTCCGTTCTTCGTTTTTTCGTTCGTCTTCGTCTGTCCTAATCGCCCTCTTGCGGCAATTGTTTTAAGTATTGTCCGTCCCGTCCGTTGACCACACGTTTTTCAAAAATAACGAAAAGGAGCGTGGTTTAATGTATTCATTTATATCTTAAATTTTAATTTTTTAGGGTTTAATAAAATAAGAGTAATTTGTTTAAATTTTGTCTTAAGTCTCTTCGTTAAAAATTTGAAATACAAAACCGTCAAATATACTTTTTCACTTAGAAAAGGGGCGTGGCTTATTTCTCTGCAGATCTTATTACTAAAATTTTACAAGAATTACTAAGATCGGATTACTTTCTGCAGGGCATCAATCCTTCAGTTAAAAAAAAAAAAAAAGAAATCGGTTAACCCTTTAACTCTTTCGCGTCTTTAGGGTAATGTCATGACTCGGGGAAAAGTTTTTTTTGGGTATTTACATTAATTGAAATCTATCTGTTCGTGCACGACATCATAATAGAAGGATGTAAGATTCTTGGCTCATTTTCTCAAGACTCCAGTTAGATTTCAATTAATGTAAATAGCCAAAAAGAAACTTTTTTCCCCGGGTCATATATGACCCTAAAGACGCGAAAGAGTTAATGACGATTGGAACACCGGTGTCCCATAAAGAAAATAATTTTTCCTGACTACCTAAAATTATTCATTTCTTATGTCTGTACATAATTGTAAAGTAGAAGGTTGAAGGAATCTAGAATATTTTTTGCAAGTCTCTAGCAATTTGCTATGTAGCAAATATTTAAGCTCAAAAATGGCGAATTTTTAAATTCTCAAATTCATAATTGATTTTATTTATTTTTTATACTTACATTTTTTTCAAGCTAAACCCTTTTGGCAATAAAAACTAAAATACTCATACGTAATATTTTTCATTAAAGCGAAAAATATTATTCATTGGTATTGTCTGAAAAATTACTTAAATTTTTGGGCTATTTTTGTCCCTATCGTTCATAGAAGAACAAAATACACCGAATCAGTCTCTGTTGGACTTTCCAAGGTTAGATGTAAGACTTATCATTGATTATGTTTCTCAGTTTAATTTTTATTTTTGATTTTTAGTCCGTAAAAAGTGTCTCGTCGTTAAAGGGTTAATTTTGTAAAACATCGAGAGGGGCGTGGCCTAATTTTGTTCTCAAATTTGGATTATTACGATCTTCTAGAATTAAGAAAATTGGTGTATTTTTGCACAAATTTTTCCTTGTCTCTTTAGGTTTTTTCATTAATGAAATAGTCTCTCATAACTAATCTTTCATAACTTAGGAATGAGGCGTGGTCTATTTTTTCATAAATCTAAGCTCTCGTATCGCACCGATTTTGATGAGTTTGGAGTTGTAATCAACTCCTGACTTCATAAATGTTAAATGTTGGATGATTGAGCTCGATATTCTATTTCCCTTAGAAGGGAGGCGTGGCTTAAAATTACTTGGGCGGAGCTTGATTATTACTAGGTTATTACTATTATAAAAAAAATCAATTGTCGAATGCAGGTGAGCACAGCCATTGGGAATTCACTGAGGAAACTCGTGGGGAAGATAGCTGAGAGGAAGGCGAAGCTGAAGACGAAGCGTTCCATGTCGCCACCACAGGAGCCTCCACAGCAACGTGGCGGCCACACGAATGGCGAGTATCAGCAATACGACGAGTACATCGACAGTCACATCGAGTCAGCACCTCAGCACATTGTCCACAGGAGCACTGTGGGCGAAATCAGACGCGATCGAGTGCTCGAGCGACGCGGTTCAGGTGATATGGATCAACATCAGCCCACGGGCATGGTGAGTCCCAAGCAGCGCTTCTACCTCGGCGAGGATCCCTACGGCAGCAGCATCTACGGCCGTGAGAACAAATACGACGGCGTTCAGCGTCCTGTCCAGAGAAGATCCAGCTACAAAGTCCATCCAGACGATGACATCTATCACAATGGCAGGTGAGTGTGGTTTTTCTCTCTTTTTGGCGCACTCTGCTGCTGCGCAAATTTTTGCTTTTCCCCGCTTTTTTCATTCAATCTCAGCGATCAAGGTTGAGAGTTGGCACTGGTGGGTTCAATATTGCGTAGGTAAGAAACTATTTCACGATTGAGAATCTGGCCAAGGGGGAAATATCTTACTCTTCCGTATTCGATAAACTTCATCATTGGAAAAGTTTTGTCAAAGTTGCAAAAACGAATGTCAGAAAATTATAGAATTACATGCCCAATAAATTTTAGGCCACGCCCCTTTAGAAATGGCTTTAAATCAAGATATAATCTCTAAAATACAGAAATAAAAATCGCAGAATTATTGGACATTTAATTATTAAAGACAAAGGTACTTAAATAAGTAACACGAAATTTACACATAAAATTACACAAAGTTTACACAATTTACACAATTTTTTTCTTTAATGAAAAGTGTTAGGGGAAGGAAAGTTTTAAAATGAAAAAGAAAAAAGCCACATCAAGGATAAAAACTTGAGAAAATTCTAAGTTTTTCATTTAGGGAAGAAAGTTCGCTCTGACGAACACGGAAGAGCTGAAAAGTGGAAATAAAAATTAAGCCACGCCTCCAGGAAACTTGTAAATAACTATATGGTAGTCACTGGATATTTTCTAGAGTATTTCACTTTGTACAGCAAAAAAATGTTTAAAATCTAAAGCTTACAAGGGTTCTAGATTGTAACTTTAGCCTAATTTCTGAAGATCTTTTAATTCTCAGTAGAAAGTACGGGAAAGTACCCATGCTTCGTATGATCTCTAGCTTCGTAATAACTAAATTTTTCCTATGTTTCTCAATAAATGTGGCTCATTGCATGTATTTTTAAAAACTAACGAAAAGTGCCCTGTCCAGTTTTTAAAAAAGAAGAAATAAAAATTCAGAAAAATAAAAATAAAGAAATAAAATTCAGAAAATAGGGAAGATTTAGTCATTACGAAGCTTGGGATCCTACGAAGAATGGGCACTTTTCCCTGCTTTGAGTGATTTTTTTTAAAAATTCAATGGATCATTTGCCCATTACATGAGCTACCATTACAAAATTTTCGAATGATTCTTGCCTGATAATAAATTAGAATATTAATTAAAGCACATATGTAGCTAAATCTTTAAGTCTTGTGTGCCCTTAATCAGAAATTAGAAATAAATTAGTGCTTTCAGGATTATTACTGTAGATATGTACGGAGAATAGAGGCACAAATTTGGGAGCTTTTTAATGAGGGTTGATTGGGAATGTAAATAAAAGTTATGTTGATGGTCCCCCGATCGATTTAAAGAAGAATCTCAACATTTATGTATGTTTCATGCAAGTTTTAAAAGATATTTTCTCAGAAATCTTTAGGGAATTTGCTCTAAAGTAGGTATTTCATATTTTTGGAAAATTACAAAAACCAATAAATGAGGCATTTAGAGTGATCGGAGCGCGATGTCTTAGATGAACAAAATTGTAGTCCTAAGTGTTGCCTATCGCTTGGTGTCAATGAATTTTTAATATTTTGTTTAGTTTCAAAATATTAAAAATCAAAATTGAAGCACAAATAATGATCTTTTCAAGAGATCCACATTTTTTAATTTCCGTTCATCAGAACCTGAGATATAACGAATAATGTAAGGCAAAGCAGAAAAAGTATAACAGTATTAATTTCAAAAAAATTTAGACGTGATTGAGCAAAACCAAAACGATATTCTTAATCAGGGGACTCGACTCTATCAAACGTACCATGTTCTGAGAAAAAAGCCGTGTTACATAGTGTTATTAATCGCATCGAGATATTTGTACAATGTAATCATGTTATATTGTTGTTCTATCCCGTATTGGAAGAATCTCCTAAGTCCATTGTAGATCACCCAGGAGCGCCTTCCTCGCAATTGGACTGGATTGAAAATTTCAAGAACTTTCAAAATGGACCCTAAAGAATAAACTTACTTTGGCGTTCGAAAATTCGATAATAAAATGTTTGCAATCATAGGTGTCTTTGCATAAAATATTCACCTTGACTACCTCCAAAATATATCCTAAAAGAAATATTAGAAGCCATTTTCTAAATAAACTACAGAAATATGATTTTATTCATGTCAATTCAAACGATACGCCTAAATCTTCTTTTGGTAAGTGTGATTATTTCATTGCAAATTCCATGAATTCTGAGCATTTCTTATTAAATTCGCTTTGCTTTTAAATGCAATTTAAAAGCTAGGCGACTAAAATTTAAAATTTTAGTCATTTTTGCAGTCAGTGATATTCAAATCCATGTTCTGTAAGGTCCATTGGATGTGGTTCAGAACGATACCATCTACAAATGGTTTAAATAATTAAATGAAAGTTCTATCTAAACACTGATGTGCAAAATTTTGTGCCCGGTGTAATAATTACGGTGAAAATTAGGTGTACATAGGTGGAAATATTTTGTACGTAGCTGAGCCAGAGGAACCAATATTTCGGGAAAAAGTCGTTTTTCTGCTTTTGTAGTGGTAGTCGCCAGCATTTGGAAAAAAACGTCGCCGAGATTGCTTTTTAAAGCCAATTTGTGAAGTTTATTCAATGAAATTTCAATAAAAACTGGTGTTAACATATAAGGAAATTGTTTTTAGAATTAGTTTAGTGACACAGAATTGGTTAAAAGGCGTGATTTGATAGTAAAAATACGCTAAATATGGGTAGCCCAGCGACTTTTGCAACATTTCATAATTCGTGGAATATTACGAAAATTATGTGGAATTATCTATGATTTATGAACAAAATTAAGCAACAAAATTAAGCAAAAAGAATTTCTCAAGAATAATTAAAATTCCTAAAAACATTAAAAATTTAATGCAACATTAGCCACTTTTTTTAGTGTTGCCAGATTCGAATGCAAAAACGACTTTTCCTTCAGTGGTGATTCCTCTGGCTGAGCAAACGAAGCGAAGCAAACGAAAGTACCTTTGTAAAAATTGCTTCTAAATAATAATTTTCTTCTAGAACAAAAATTAAGAATTTCAAGGAATTTTGTTTCTTGCTTTTTACTAACCTCATAAGCAAGAGATTTCGTTGAAAGCTGTGGTATAATTGCTTTGGGTTGTGTGGAATTCAATAAAAAATCTTGAAACTTTGACAGAATTTTCTGTACGAAGCTGCAAAGGTTAAGCTTAGTATTATTTTGCAAAATACAAAACATAAAAATTATTCAAATATGTTGAAAGAGACACCTTGTTTAAATGAAATTTTAGGATTATAAAAGTATCTTAGGGGAGTGGCTTATTTTTCCATATGACTTCATATTCATTGTGTGCTTTTTGGGAAATTGTTTTGGTGTTTCCTTATCAATTTGAATATTTTAAATTCTATACAGTAGAGCCCCGCTTTAGTCCATATTTGGTTCCAGATTTGACACTTGGGTCGCACTAGTCCATGTCATTTTTTAAAATTATCAACGACTTTTAGTATTGAAATTGCTCGATGGCTTCCACTTTCTTTGCGATTGTGGTACTTGTCCTCGCTCCCTTCATTATGGATCACAATTATCACAACTACTCAATAAAGTTTGCCAAAAATATTAAAATAATTATGATAATATTTCATGTCGCGTACTAAAAAACATAACCTAACTTAAAATCAGTTTTTTGAAATCAACGGTCGATAAATTGTGGACTATAGAGCGATGGCCTACAGCGGGGTTCTACTGTAAGTCTGACTTGAGTTAGCCATCGATTCTGAAAGTTTGCTATTATTAATTTTTTTGAAATTACGAAATATGCGCCCCTTAAGTTCCCAATAACGACAAATACTGATCTCGTAGACGATCACAAATGCCTCACGTTTACGGATCAAATTCGCGTGATGATCGATCGAGGTTCTTGGGAACACGATCACCTCCTCAAAAGCTCCACACACATTATCGCAATAATTGAAAAGTTATAGCTTAATTTTTTTTATTTCATTTTAAATCAAAATTAGCACTTATTAGCGTAGGCGAAGATCACTCAATGCAATTATCCTCTTGGCCAATTTGGAGTACTTAAACGTCTTTTAGTTTAAATATCTCCCATAAATTAACATGCAACAGCCTTTTTGTTTAAATTTCCACAACTTTTGCAATTTCTGTTGATGTTTTAGGCAAATTTATCACAATTGTTTGCGAGGGAGAAAAGTTGCTAAAAAATTAATGCAAAAGAGAAACTTGTTTCACAATCTCTATCGCAAATATTGCAAAGTAACTTCTGGCACTCATCACAAAGTGAAAAACTTTAACTGAAAATTCCATTAAACAATGTCTTGACTGTTTTGTTGATTGGAAGATCAAAATTCTTTGTAAATTTGAACCCACTCAGAAACACACAAAAATTGCCAATAAAATGTCGCACAGCCTTGTGAAATTAATTATTGATTGAGCAAAAAGAAAAAAAAACAAACATGAGCATGGAATATGGCATGGGATTTATTTTATTTATTTTTAGTAGAAAAAAAAAATCTGTTTTGACTCGAATTTTAATGACAAAATACCATAAATAATTTCCGTGTGAATAAAGTCTGCACGGCAAAATTTTATGCAGAAAATTAACACAATAAATAGATCAAATGGGTTATTTAATTTGTGTAGCATTTTTTCTGGCTTTTAACTGAATGTTGATAAACATTTTTAGTTTGGAATTAATAGAATATCAACATGGCTTTTGTCGATGCAAACAAATGGCCTCATAATATGGTAATTTTTTTTCACGAGGAATGGATTTCTTTAAATGGATATTTTATTGAAAAAGTTGTCAGACATCATTGGATGCCACTTATAAGAATATAAAATCATTGAGTTATTTGTCTATAAAGAAAGAAGTTTTCTATTGCAATAGAATTGGGAATTAATAGTGTTTTTTAATCTGTTTTTATTATGCTTTGAATAAAACATTTATATTTACTCAATTTTTTTTTAGAATTGCATAAATTGTGAGGTTATGTTGATACAAACTTCTCATACTGCTAATAATAAATAATAAATAATTTATAAATAATAAAAGAATTACAGTAGAGTCTCGCTATAAGTAATCGCTCTATAGTCCACAATTTATCGACCGTTGATTTCAAAACACTAATTTTAAGTTAGGTTATGTTTTTTAGTACGCGACGCATGCAATGTTGTCATAATTATTTTAATATTTTTGGCAAACTTAATTGCGTAGTTGTGATAATTGTGGTCCATAATGAAGAGAGCGAGGACAAGAACCACAATCGCAAAGAAAGTGGAAGCCGTCGAGCAATTTCAATACTAAAAGTCGTTGATAATTTTAAAAAATGACATGGACTATAGTGCGACACAAGTGTCAAATCTGGAACCACATATGGACTATAGCGAGACTCTACTGTAAGCCCAATCCAGGCTTCTTTTATTTGACATATGAAATTAACTTGAATGTAAGGTTATGTTAAACCTAACCTCAAAAATTCCCGGATATGTTTCGTCCTATGAAAACTATACGAAACTTTTTAATTTTCTGCCCTGAAGCAATTTTAATAAAAGATTTACAGAAATACTATTAAATAATTTAACCCCTGGACTAATAAAATTATCTAAAATGTCCTTAATAGTATTACAATTTCTTAAAAAACACTTTTTCATTATAAGAAAGAATATTCATTGATTATAATTTGTTATGTTTATGTAGAGTTCGATATAGTGAGTCTCATGGTAGCTTCTCAATTATTAAAACGTCTTTAAATGTAATTCTTTTGGAACAAAGCTTTAGAATTGAGGTTAGGCTATACATAACCTTAGAGATTGTGTCCGAATCTTTTCTTGATTTATTACTTAAATATCGTTTGAGCAATAAACGAGGAGAGCATCAGGTCAAAATCCGTGTTCTTACTGTATTAAATTCAGCTATTGACCGAATACCAAGCACATAACCTGACATTTTAAAATAAATTGTCTGAAAAAAAAATTGAAAACAGACACAAGAGGTTAACTTAAGGCGATATGCACAATTTATAAGTTTTTAATGGGAATTTCATAACCTATAAATAAGTAATTACTATCAAATGCTGGAAATTCTCATAAATTGATCAAACAAAAAAGAGAGGTTATGTAGCAAGGTGTTTTAAAAATTAGACATAACCTAGAAGAAAGTTTTGAATAGCAAAATTCCTCAAATTTTCGTTTCATAATTTAATTAATATCAGTATACAGTAGATCAGAGGCGTGCAAGAACCGTTGAAACCGAATAAACGTCAAATGACACATGTACGTCAATGGTCAAAACGCTACTATAACAAACTTACTTTGACGTTAATTCGGTTTTAACGGTTTTTGCACATCTCTGCAGTAGATTGTATCTCAATTGGGCATATGGACCAAAATGTCATCCGAATCTAACCTATATTTAATTTATATACTCATGATATTTGTAAATTAAACAAAAAACAAATGTAACCGGGTTTGAAATTTCAATACCTTTCCAAAAAATCCAAATTTAACCAAATCAGTTGAAAAATGGGCCCTCCAAAGGCGAATTTTCCGGGCTTAGACGAAATGTTCGTCTGAACTACCTCTAAAAGACATCCAAAAATTATTGAAAAAGCTTGGGACAATTTTGAGAAAAACTGAAAAAAACATGGTTTTGGCTGGGATAGAGAGAGGATTATTTTCAAAGTTTTTAATAATTTTTTGCATTCTAATCAAAAATTTGAAACAATAAAACACAGTAAAAATGCAAGGAATCTTCACACCTTGCAAAATATCAGACCTAACTCTACAAGATTTGGACAAAATCAATAAAATTTACAGTAATAATAAAGCGCTTACAGTAAAATTATTACAAAATACCCAAGATTTAATAATGTTAAGGATTTACACACTTTCAAAACAATTGTACATTCTGAAATTTTCCCATGATAAGTCATTTTTTTGTGCTACACACCTTTGTAATTTTAATTTCGAACTATTTCTATCTACATATTTGATATTGTATAGTCGTACGTGTTACTTTCTGTATCCTGGGCATGAACCAATAAAATTTTTATTATTATTACTTATTATATCGGGGAAAGAAAATAAACGTTTGAAGATATTGTTTTTTTTTATTAGGGGGTCATTGAAGATCGGAAGTTGATATCTTTTACCGTATAAGCTCCAGGATGGGGCAAGTTGATTTACGATAAAATCAAAAGAATTAAACTTAAATAAAAAAAGTATCCAGATCGGAAAAAGCCGATTGAGCGAGAGTGTACTGTAGCATTCAAAAATTAAATTACTTAATTTATAATTTATGATTATGAAAACATGTTTTGGAAGTTAAAACATTATTATGTCCTGCACACAATCAGTTTTATTTGTAAAGATGTTTTCAAAATTTTCTGTGAGTAAGCGAGATGACTAGATCTAAATTTCATTCACTCTCACTGAAATGTCAAAAACATGTTTGCAAAACAAGTTTTTGTGCGTTGGGCATTATGATCAGCGCACAGTAATTTTGGTTTTGTAAACAAGTTTTTGGCATTTCAATGAAAGTCAATACAACAAAGATCTAGTCATCTCCTTCTCTCTTATAGGGAATTTTGAAAACATGTTTACAAACAAAAGTTATTGAGTGCTGGTCATTAAGTAAATCGTATTTTGAAAACAAAAATAATACAGTATGTTAAAAATATTGCAAAGGGATACTTTTCAACAAAAATAATACCATTTTCTAATTTTAAAATTGATTGAAATATTGAGCTTAGAATTTAGGGTAAATTAAGCTAATTCAAAACCTGCTCCAAATGGAAATTTTTCGGTACTCCAAATGGAAACGTCATTGTTTTCATGATAAATACAGTACTAAATTATTATATTTATATATTTTCTATACTTCAGTTTCATTATTTAGTTAATTTTGCTTAAAATAAAGCGAAAATCCATTCATATTCACAAATTTTAATTTGGTAATTTCTCAAAAAAATTAAAACTGCACCTTTTCACTATCGAATTTTTCATCGATCGACCATGTTTTCCAATGAAAAACACAATGAGGTGACTGTTGTTTATTCGTTTTGTTTAACATTTATGTCATATTTCTGGCTATTTTTAGTTAAATTAAGTGCTAATCTTTATTGTTAACGGTACGTGAAGTTTTCAAATGAAATAATTATCTATTTCGTGAACAAAAAGGGTTTTTCTGAAGTGTCTGTAAATGCTTCAATAGGAAACCCCGGAAATATGATTTTTTGGAGAGATTTTCTTATTATTTTAGATGGGAAAGGAGAAAAGACTACGAATAAGAACAAATCCTGCACTCAGGAGAAACTCAACAAGGTTTTGGAAGCCTTTCGTCGCCGTTTCAGTTACACAGTTTGTCTCCAATTAGAAAATTTCCCTTGTCTCCATTTGGATTAATTTGTTTCCAATTGCAGAATTTTACGCTCGCGTATTTTTCTTGTATTTAAAACGTTTTCAAATTATATTTAAACAATTTTCACTAAGTCACTGAGATAAATCCGAAAAAGTTAAAATAATATTCCGGAAATTTTAATTTTACCCTGCAGTATTGATCCGAAATCGATGTAAATATTACCCTTTTTAGGTGTATTGGAGGTTAAAGTTACCCTTTTTTCATGTTGATTTTACCTTCAAAAGGTGTAAAATTAACATAAAAATATTTTGATATATTTTTACACCTAAAAAGTGTTAAAGTTATGAGGAAAAAAAGTTAAGGGTGCCTCTTTTTTTTCTCAGTTATTCTAGAATAATCAAGGAGCAAATTTATGTAATTCTCTTCAGAAAAAATATGAACTTAATGTGTTGAATCTTCTGTCAAAGTTAAAGCGTCTGAAAATGGTTTTGAATTAGGACATTTACCCTACGATGCTTCATTGGGAAATTTGATTCAGAGTTGAAGGATCTTTCTTGTTAGGAATCTTTCGTTTTTTGCGTAATATGCTTAGAAAATCGATCCAAGCGCCACTAGCGAAGGTTTGGTGAACTTTGCATGTATTAAAAACCCAGCGAGCACCAAATGATAACCGATTTCAATTCAATGAATTCAAATGAAAATATTTGTATTTTCAGTTGAATTCTGCTAACCCTAAACGAAAATTCACTAAGCAGTGCCATTTCCCTGGTTAGCACTTTTTGTTCGGCGACTGCTAACCGGTTAGCATTTTTTTGCTGATGGATTTAGCAAAAATATGGTAAACATGAACCTTTTTTCTGCTAATTGTGATCGCTGAGAAGTGCCCATCAATTCATAATTCGAATTAATTAGCAATAGATCTTTTCTAATTGAATTAAAAACTGATTTCCGGACTTTCCTTTAGGATTTACTCGCCATATCAGACTCATGCTTCAACTCTGGGCAGATTCAGTGCCTCTACAAATCAACTTCGCTCCCCCACTTACACCACATCCTCCCAGACTCTGCCCCGGAAGCTTGAGCACCGTCCAGCCCACTCCTCAACCATCAACGTCTCCATTGTCAACACAGTTGCTCCTCCAACGCAGAACACCGGTCCGGCAAAGCCCGCTCGATCCTACAAAGCTCTCAATCGCAGCAAGAGCTTGAATGTCCATGGGATCAGCGAAACCAATGGCACGGCCTTCAAATCCAATCCTCAGTTGAATCTGAAGAGTCCGTCCATTGTCAGCATGATCAGTCGCAGTCAGAGGGATTTGCGTCCCGTAGGAGCTACGCCGGTGCGTGAAGTGGACACGCAGAAGTCACTGTTCCTGCGGGGACTTCAGGAGCAGGCACCAGAGCTCTACAGGACACTCCATGGGGAGGATGAACTCTCCCCGATGCGCACGAATTATTCGCGATTTTCAGTGGAAAGAGCTCCGAGGAATGGGGATTTGAGAACGAGATCTCCAGTGACTATCAACAAGGATACAGCCAGTATCATCAGACGAGGAAGTTCCAGCACAGATGACTACTCAGAGACTTACAACTACACCACACGCAACGACGATCCGAGACGACCAAGTATCACAAATACCACGCAGAACTTCAGCAAAAAGACAATTCCGGGCAAGGGAGTCGTGGAGTCTAGCAAGACAAAGTCCGTGACTACGAGTCGCTATGTGCCAGATCTGCACAACAGCCACCTCCTCAATCGCCACGTGATCGAAGTCAGGGGGAATTCTCCCAGGCATTGACTTTCTTTAACTTGATCAGGGAAGGGTCTTTTTTCCTTGCAGGTCCGTGGACAAAAGTTGGGCACAGTTTCTAATTGTTTAAAAGGTTTTATCAGTGATAACAAAGTATCAGGTGAGATTTCTTTCTTTCAGGATTTTATACAAAAAACGGTAACGGAATGAAACAGAAAAATTCTCTGAGTGAAGATACTTTTCTGTTTAAAAAAAAATATAAAATTAGATTTTCATAGAAAAAAGGAAGTAAAAGTATTTCCGCTTAACGCTATAATTCTTGCGAGCAATACATATGATGAACATTTTCCAGTTCTCTGTAGCAACTTTTTGTCAATATCAATACAATCTTTAAGAATTTGAGCTTAGTGAAGTCAATAAAATAGTTCTCTATGATTTTTAAAAAAAAAAGCACTTAGGAACTGTTTCTTTTAATGAAATTCTGTCCTTTGATTTACTTTCGATTTTGACAAAATAAGACAAAACAAAAGTGCAAAAGCATTCTCATGGATATGAGAGTAGCTTTTCTCGGAGAAAAACATAGGGGAAACTGGGGCACCACCAAACACGGGGTACCACCAAATACTGCGATTTTTTAATCGGATATTCGACTTCAGAGGATAAGACCTATATGAATTTATAGGCACTATAAGGATGCTTGTCCACTGAAGAAATGGTATAGATAGTCCAAGTAGTTTAGGAATAAAAATTAGTGTTTGGTGCTACCCCGTGTTTGGTGGTGCCCCAGTTTCCCCTATTTATGAGCTTTGAATATTGTTCCAAAAGAAATGTTTTTGAACCTTTTAAGAACCAAAAGGGCTTTTGACTTTACATGAAAAATCGGCATAGGGTAAATTAAGCTAATTCAAAACCTGCTCCAAATGGAAATTTTTCGCTACTCCAAATGGAAACGTCACTGTTTTAATGATAAATACAGTACTAAATTATTATATTTATATATTTTCTATACTTCAGTTTCATTATTTAGTTAATTTTGCTCAAAATAAAGTGAAAATCCATTCATATTCACAAATTTTAATTTGTTAATTTCTCAGAAAAATTAAAAGTGTACCTTTTCACCATTGAATTTTTCATAGATCAACCATGTTTTCCAATGAAAAACACAATAAAGTGACTTTTGTTTATTCGTTTTCTTTAACATTTATGTCATATTTCTGGCTAATTTTAGTTAAATTAAGTGCTAATCTTTATTGTTAACGATACGTGAAGTTTTCAAATGAAATCATTAGCTATTTCATGAACAAAAAGGGTTTTTCTGAAGTGTCTGCAAATGCTTCAATAGGAAACCCCGGAAATATGATTTTTTTTTCTCAAGAGCAACTCAAGGTTTTGGAAGCCTTTCGTCGCGGTTTCTTTTACACTATTTGTTTCCAATTAGAAACTTTCCCTTGTCTCCATTTGGATTAATTTGTTTCCAATTGCAGCATTTTACACTACCGTATTTTTCTTGTATTTAAGAACTTTTCAAAATATATCTAAAGAATTTGACCAAACAGTAACATTCCAGAAGAGTCAAGGAGTAAATTTATGTAATTCTCTTCAGAAAATATATCAACCTGATGTGTTGAATCTTCTGTGAAAGTTAAAGTGTCTGGAAATGGTTTTCAATTAGGACATTTACTCTAATTTAAATCTGATTTTGGTTCGAAAATTGATCAGAAATGGCTTTAATTTTCCTTTGGAACTTTTCTATAGGCAAATATTTACTAGGGGAAAGTAGTCTCCCTCCGAACGTTCATGCCTTCGAATAATGTGAATTTTCTTTTAGTTTTTCTAAGAGACTTACACATTTCTATTAAATATTAGTTGGTTTATCATCAATTGTTGATAATTCCGTGATAATTTAGGGTAAATCTCGTATGAAAAACAAAAGAAATTCACATTATGCGAAGACATGAACTTTCGAAGGGAGAGCACTTTCCCCTATAAATCCATTTTCACATGGATTTTTTTTCTAAATGGTTCCAATGAGCTTCTTTTTGGGATCTATCCTTTTCTCTTTTTACATAAATGATCTTCCGCAGGTTCTCAGATATTGTGGGTAGCATTTGTATGCAAATGATCTTCAGATTTATTGCTCCGCAGATCCGTTAACTCTTTCGTCTCCGACGAGAGTTCCCGTTAACTCTTTCAACGAGAGTTCCCATGAGTTTTCCAATTTCCCAGAGGCGGAGAAAATTCTTTCTCAACGAAAGTATCATATTTGACCACTAAGACTTACAATAAAGTGAGTTTTACTGAAATTCGTTCTCTGGATACGTTGTGGTCCGGAAAGAGTTAAATTCATCTCACGCGTTTGATGATGTGAATGATGATTTGGAGAGGATCTCACACTGGGCCGACTACAATAATGGTCTGGTACTGAATGCCAGTTATTATGTATTTCACCTGTTCAATATATTAAATATTAATTCAATTCTTGGCGCCGATAAAACAAGATCTTTGGAGTGAATTCTTAGCGTCGTTATTTTTCTCTAAGCTTTCAAGGTTTAAATGTAACAGCCAGAAAGTCGCAGGCACTACTGGCGCTCTCGAGAGGAAGAAACCCAATCTCCTTTCCGCTTTCCCTTTCAGATGAAGAAATTCCACTCTCCTCTAAGGTAAAAAATCTAGGTGTCATCTTTAATGATACACTTACTTTACGACGCGAACTTTACGAGGATACCAAACTTACGCCCCTTTGATTAGAGCACTTATTGTGGCACTTTTCACCTACGGGTGTGAGTTGTTCTGCAGAACACATGCTGAGGTGCATAGTCGTCCGAGACTTGCATTTAATTCATGTTTGCACTATGTCTTCGGACTTCGTAAATATAATCACGTGTCCGTTTATGTTGATTCCATACTCGATCTTCTACTGTCCGGTTATTTCGATAACCGTGTAGTGGATTTCATTTCCAGGATTCTTTCGACTGGTAGGCCGCAGTACCTCGCATACTTTTTGGTTGCTGGATCATCTTCCAAGGGGGGGAATTCTGTAACTCTGTGAAGTGATCACTTGTCAAAATTGGTGAACGCTTCACTGAAGTGCAATAGCAAAAGAGATTCTCTGTAACTAGCGATAGCTTCACGTGAAAAGATCACTTTGAGGTAGAGATGGTAAAATTTCAGAAAAGTTATGTGGTTTCACTTGCCAATTTTTCGGTGAAGATGATGTTATCACTCGGTGAAGCCCGTGAAGCCACTGAAAAATTTTTCGATATTCAACTTAAAAACCAACACGACGTCTTTTGTAACACTGAATTCTAGTGTTTTCTATAGTTACTTAGTTGAAATATTGATGAAAATCTTAAATTTAAGGAAAATTGCAACACATTTTCCCTCTTGCTTCACGCAAAGTTACAGAATAACTTTTCTAGTAGTCGTGAAGGGAAACTCGTGAACCTTTCACTAGTGAAGCGTTCACAGAGTTACAGAATTCCTACCCAGATCTTCTTGCTTCAGTGTGCCTGGTTCAGAAAGGGTTGTCATTCTCTGGAATGCTTTGCCAAGAGAGCGAAAGAGAGGGCTTATCTTGAGTAATAAAATTGCTCGTTAATCAGGATTTTGCGACCTTTGAGAACTGGGCTAAACTTCTAGTCTGAAGACCGCCTTATGATAGAAGCGCTTCAGACACTTCAGGCAGAGAAATAAATCATAATGAGAATTAGTCAGAAAAATTCTTAGAAGAATAAACCAATTTCAGTAAAATGTGAAAAGAAATATCTCTGAAATGCACGTTTTCTCTGTCAATCAATCCCAAACAAACTTACGCAATCCCTGTTGCGCAATCCTCAGAAATCTAAACCAAAATACCCAAAAAGCAAAGACAAAACCTCATGGGAAAATTAAGTGAATGATATCCATTTATTTGAGATAAATAGCAAACAAATATATTTTATTTTGTTTAAATCTACAACCTGCAAAAAAGAATCATAAATTTTCTTTTAACCTGAAAGAAAAGAAACCAAAGAAACTGTGCGCAACTGGACATGGAACTACGAGGAAAAAAAGCTGAAGGATGGTGGAAAAAATCTTGGTGAAAGAATTAAAAAAAACTACTAACTGAAGAGACATTAAAGAGAATTAAAAAAAAAAAGTAAAAACGAAAATATCTAATTGTGAAGAAAAATTATCTATTCTAATGCCATATAATTGTTCTCTCTTTTTATACTTAATTTAAAAAAAAAAAACAGAAAATAATAAAGACGATATACAAAATAAATTTGAAGACAAAAAGAAAATTTTATATTTCTAACCCAAAAACTAAAGATTTTTTTTAAATGGAAGAAAAAATTCTTTTTTTTTCAGTTTTGTAAATACATTGATGATACTGAAGACTAAAAAAAAGAAGCTTAATTTTATTTAATCATTCTCCTTTTTTTCGTATCATGAAATGAAAATGTTTATTTTTTTCGTTTTATTTCTTCACTCATTATTAATCCTTAAGAATTCTTACAATAAATTTCAATTATTAAATTATTTTATTTTGTTTTTTTTGTGTAAATTGTTTTTCTTGCTTTTTTTTAGCTAATTTTTTTTTCTCGGCCAATCGAAAAGAGGTCAATGGAGCCTCTCTCTGTCTCTTTTTCTCATTTTTATTTTGTTTTTAATTAAGGTAAGTTTTTCTTTCCCCGCCTTCTTGAACTTTCTCTTTTGCAGATGTCCTCCCAAAAGTGAAAAGAGACTTTAAAAGAGAAATTAAATTAAAGAAAATAAAGAATCCTTTGCTATATTTTCTGTCACAAAAAAGAAACTTAATTTAATGGAAATTTGATCCTCTTAACGTTGTCGTCGGCGCTTGAAAAAGAAAGTAAATATAAAAAAAAAATTAAGAGGAAATCTTGGTGGAAAGGGCAGGTTTTTCCGGACAGAAATGTTTGTTTTTTTTTTTTTAAGATAAACTCTCTGAGACCCCCGGAAACCAAGCCCAACAGCGAGAGGATCCAGAAAAAAAAAGATAGTGAGATATCGGTTCTTATTCGGTGGCTGACATGGCTCTGGCCTGTGCTCGCACCCGTTTTTCATATTCTAGCCGATTCTGGCAGTAGATTGTATACGCTTCCGCCTGCGCAGGATCTTTGATATTGGGCTCCATGAGCAGTTCTGCATTCAACAAGAATTTTCAAAAAAAAAAAAAAGGAAAATAGAAACCTTTTACTGTCAATCCGGAAATTGGAATCTGAAAGAGAATTTCTGGCAACATTTTCGACAGAGCAAAAATTACGATTTTGGTCACTGAACTCTCACTGCAACTCATAAAAATATTGCATTACAAGTTTATTGTGCATTATTGATTTTGCTTGTGACATAATTATTAGAGGCATTTGACATTTGAAGAATTCACAGCTTTTGTAATTGATTGAAAGTGTAAAGACGAGGGAATGGGCTAAAACTTTGTGACAGTGCCATCTAGTGCAGGCAATACTGAAATGACCCCATAGCAAAATTCCGCGGAAATTCCAGTGGAAAACTTGCGTCCAAATCGCAAAATTCGCCGGAATTTGACGCAAAAATTCTACTAAGTTTTCCATGGAATTTGGAGCCGGTAATTCCATTGGAATCTTAGCTCTCCATGGAATTTCAAGTATGAACCACTGGAATTCCAGCGTTAAATTCCGCGGAAGATTTATATGGAAACTCACACGTGAAAGGTCCGCGGGATAAGCTGTAAAAATCGTATGGAAATTTCCACTATCTTTCCATAGGGTTTTATATGATTTTTTCCACTTTTTTTCTCGAATGTCAAACAAATAAAATGGTGTTGTGACAACATTGAAAATTTATTTCCAAACCTTCCGCAAACATTTTTAGTGACTCCTGCGACGAATTAAAATATAATTAATTATGCGACACTGCGTTTCGTGTAGATAATAGTGAACTGATTACATTAAATAGGTCGCTAAACTAAAATAATACTGTTTTTATGTCATTTAATATATAGTCATTCGAGGAGAGTTGGAACAGTGGGAGATATGGACCACTTCGCCTCCTGCCTACACTCTATGCACGATCTCCACCTCATTTGGTCTATTTGTGCCCTTCAACATTCTAATGAAAACCCCCACGTTACAGCCTTCCACCTTTAAAATTGTACGAGAAAATTGAAATTGAATTTTTTGGAAGTCTGAAAAATGGCCAAAAATTTTTATTTCGCCATAAGAATACGTGTATTTGGGGGTTGAGGAGAGATGGAACTTAATAGTTTTGGCAACACTTCCGGTGTGAATTTTAATCAATGCTCTTCAAAATCTTTTCAAGTAAATCTTAGAAATTATTCTCCCTAGATTTCCGGTAAGACTAACTTAATACACTCAGCGAAATTGCCATCGAAGTATATGAGCCACATATTCCACAAAATAAATCATTTATACTGAAAAAATAAAATAAACTGCAATAAATACAATGAAATAGTGTTCATGTCTAAAATCACTTCCCTCCTATTCTAAATTAACAAAATAAACTATAAATATTTTGCTAAAATTAGGAGTGTTCCATCTCACCCTCACTTTTTTTGAGTGCATCAAAATGCAACTTTTTTTTAATCCTATTTTTCGAATTGACTATTTTCGTCTAGGAATTTCTAATATTGATATCTTAAATTTAGAGTCTTCAAATGATAAACCAGTGAGATTCGTCTTTGTCTCACATTCAAAACGTATCCGCAATATTGAATATAAAAAAGGTGTTCCATCTCTCCTCGAATGACTATATATTTTAGGAAAAATTATTTTTTTTTATAAAATATTTTTTTATTGCTCAAAGTGTTAATTCGTTATTGCTGGTTTAGTAAAACATATTATAATCCTCGTAATCTTTGCTATTTCTTTAATATTCGGAAGTAAAATCATGAGGTGCATGTGACAGCTTAATTTTTTCTCCATTTTATTTTGGTGGAAAAATCCACATAAATTCCACGAGCATTTCCATGGATGTATTCTATATAAAAAATCCAGCATAAATCCAGTAATTTTCCTTGGAACGTATTATGGAAAATTCATATGGAATTTTTTAAGGAAAAATAGTGGAAAATTCCGAGGAATTTTTCGCTTGTTATTCCTATTCCGCTTTCTTTTGCTATGGGGGAAACTTAGGACAGAATCACATTGACAGCCGCAAAGTTTCACTTTAACACTTTAAAACCGGAACAAAAAAATCACGTGAAATACCAAACTGGTATAAAATGTCAGTGCAGATGTTCTCCCCAAAAAAACAATTTTCAATAGTTTTTCGTTCCGTAAGACTTCTACAGCCTAGGACTTATAAATTCATTTTCCAATAAATATTTTTCCATTTTCTTGTCATTTTTCTTTAAATTTTCTGAAAAATGACAGATTTTCGTAATAAAAAGCCAATTTCTATTCAATTTCCTTTTCCCTAGCAATTTGGCAAGGATCTTAGAACACATATCTATATATTTACCTGTTAAATTCTCGAATTCTCATATCGTCGGTTCAGAAGAAGTATATTGTAAGTCCAAAATGTATACTTTACAGGAAAGAGGTTTAAAGTTTGACAACTAAAAATTTATTTTCATTAATTTCACTGCAATTAGTATACTTTCAGCTTTTGAAACTATTTTACAATACTGACGCATTGAATATCTTCTAGTTAACGCTACTTTTAAGATATTTAAACTAAAATTATGGGCTAAAAACTCAATAATTGGGCACGCTGATTTTCAGTTTTTTTCTTGTAACTTTTGCAAGAATATCCTAATCAACATAAAATTTTGTGGGGATATAGATCTAAGGTTTCTGCATCCAATGATACCATCTTTTATACTATTGTAAGTAGATTTACAATAGTCTTCTTCGCAACCGACGATATAGTTTGTGCTTTTATTTAAGAAAATTTTATGTGAAATTCCAACAAGAAATCTAAAAAGAAAAACAAAGCGTAAAGTGAATTTCCACTTTATTTTTCTTTACAATACCACTCTACGAAAATTCTAGGTCTTATATTACTTCATTTTTAATAATTATTTTAACATTTTAACGTATTTTTTACGATTTTTTCGAATCATAACAAAACTCAAAACTGTTAACAGCGATCGCCAGTGTACCTCGGATCGGAAGGTTGTTCTGCGTATAGGCGGAACCCCAAAATAAAATATATTTTTAATAATTATTCGCTGCATTTTACCAATAATGACCTTTAGCTAAATGCATTATGTTGGTTCATATTTAATCAATAAACCCAATTTTATCGTTAAGTTTCTAACAAAATTGTTATTTTTTTACCTGTATTATTGAATCACTGTATCAAAGTCTTAGCCAGACATCCCCCATTCATCGTATCTTAAAATTTTACACGAGAATTTGTCTAACAGAATATGAGGAAATATGACTGATTAAAATGATTTACAAATCTGTCAATTGAAAAATTAATACTCAGTGATTCTAATTTCAATATCCATGCACTTTTTTAATTGTCTCGATAACAAATATTGAAAATAAATTATTGTTTTGCGAACAAATACGTTCTTTTTCACTTGTTCCTCGGATCGACACACTTGTTTTCGTGGAAAATTGTGTTCAGCGCGCTCAGCTGTAGTTTCACGACCATTATTGGAGGTTTTTGTTGTGAAGAAACCCTTTACCAGTGAGAGTGTTATGAAATTTAACAATTTTAGAACTGTATTGGTGTGAATATAAAGTACACAGTATAAGAGTGAAGAAAAACATTCATTGAAGCTTTGTAGAGTGATTTGGATGCCAACAAAGCAGAAGGATTCTCATAAAAAACGTCTGTCGATCCGTGGCTTACCCCCTTCCGATCGTGGAACACACTGCATCGTTGCATTTAACCCTTTAAGGACAATTGGATCACCGGTGACCCAAAAATGAAATTTTTCCTACGGCCATCTAAAGTTGTATCTTGCATTAAAAAGTCAGAAAAAACTATTTTTTTCGACTCCCATTTTTTGACCCTCTCGTCTTTAAAGTAGACTCTCTCAAATTCGGGCATTTGGGATCGAAATGTTACCCGAAATTCTGGCGTCAAACTGTTTGAAATGCAACGACTTTTTGTATATCTACATAGGGGAAAGGCTCATAATTTTGTCCAGTTTCTTATTTTGGACACTTTGAGGATAAAATTGGACACTATAAATAAATTGATTAAAATGATGGATTTTTATTCCAATATTTGATGAATAATGAATTCTATCTAAATATTTGTTCTTTTTGGAAGATTTTAACACTAAATACGTTAAATTTTGAATATGATTTGAATTGAAATTGCTTTGTTGAAAATTCAGTGTGAGTAATTGCTTACGAGAAATATGACAGAACTTTGTGTTTACTTCAGTCTTATTTAGCTGTGATAAAGTACTAACAATGTTTCTTCGCTTTTTTTGCGTGATATTATTAAATATTCATTGAATATTGTGTTGATTTACGTTAGTGGTGATTTGTACATTTGATCTGAAGTGAGATTTGCCTTGTGAATTAGATTTTTCGTGTGAAAAATGGGAAAGTTTCCAAGAGATTCACCAGAGAAGTGATACTCCTTATTTTGGACAGATCTTTTTCTCACGAAATTTCGTGAAGTTTTAGCTTTTGTGATGACTAGGTTGGACAAATGCCTGGAGAAACAAAGGAGCATCATCTCTACGAACGAGATGTAGCGAGAAATGCCTTGAAAGGCTCCCGGAAAGGCCAGGGAATGCGCGAATCCGCGCGTACTTGGAGTACCGAAGTCAACTCACTTTAATGAATGATATGTAAAGTTTCCGGACTTCTGTGACATTCTACGTTTCCCTTATATAAAAAGGAAGAGGACTTGGTAAGATTGGTTCATCAAATGAAGAACAATGGGCATCCTATTGAGGCGGATTAGCTGTCCAAATTTACAGCCAAGTTGTCCAAATTAATACCCAAGTTGTCCAAAATTCGAGTCAAATTCACCTCTACATATCAATTCATTTTTAAACGTATTAAAACTAATTTAGTAAAAACAAAGACAATAAACCCTTGCTAAGTTTCTATACAACCCTTTGGTAAAGAGTAAAAAATCAATTAGTATTGAAAATATCGAACTTCAAACTTGGAACATCGATGCTTATAAGCAGACTGTCCAAAATTATGAGCCTTTACCCTATTCTCTTCAAACCCTTTATCCAAGATAATTTAAAAAACGATTAATGGAATATTTGTAAAAGAAAATCTAGGAAAAGTGAACTACAAAGACTTTTACTGAGTAAAAAAAAATTAATAAAGCCAATGACCTATTTTGAACATATTGATAGAAGGAGTAGTTTGATGTGGAGGATCCATTGTGGAATGGTAATTGCTAAGGTGATTGCAGCCATATCTGTGATAAATTTAGTCATTCTGCGCAACGTGAAAACCACAATGACCTGCAATGGTGGAATAATGAGCTCCATCCGTCTCCCCAAATCTTCCTTTGATTGCAAAATCTTCCATCCCAAAAAAAAACCATGACCTCAATCTCAGTTGGCCATCAAATGAATCACTCGCCCGGCCAGTTTATACAGCCTACTTTGGCCTTTTGCATTTTGTTTTTTGACCAAAAAATCTCAATATTTTGCTCTGTAAACATTGCCAAAAGGAATGAGAAAGGGGTCCTACCTTGGATGCCCAGAAGGATCTGTTTGATGGTAATCGCCGGACGCCAGTCCTTCTCCTCGTCCAAGAGGGAGAGGCAGACGGTGCCGGAGGGGTAGACGTTGGGATGAAAGAGTGGTGGCTCGAATTTGCACTTGGGTGGACTCGTGGGGAAGTCATCTTTGAAGATCATTCGGAGCCTAAACAGGCCACCCTCCCATGGCGTCTGCAACACAAAAAGACACTCTCACAGAATGTTCTCGAACGAAGGTGCTCCGCCCGCCCCCCAGGTAAAACTTACCCCCTTCTTTCCGGGAATGGCACATTCCCAAACCATAAGATTGAGACTGCCATCGGGATTTTTCGTGGGGCGCGCCACAAAGCCCTGCAAAAAGGATGCCCCAAATGTCAAACGTGTCGTGGGAAGCCTCCGGAGACAAAAGATGGTCTCGCGCGAGAAAAAAGGAAAAACTTACAAATGGATGATCTTTTCTCCATGCCTTCCTCTCTTCACCCAGACGCGCAATTGCTATTCCAGACATTATTCTGCACAAGTCTCACGGCAATTTCAATACTAAATATCACACACTGTGGTGGAAAATACGGGTTTAATTTCACGCTGAAAATCGCACCAAAACGCTTTTACTGTGCTTCTCCGACCAATATGGCCTTTCGAAATTATCTTCGAAAATATGGCGACAAATTCCATGGTAAATTTGGCCGGTGCGGCTCACAACTCACTCCCGCGCTCTTAAACTCATCGACATTTTAAATTCAAAAAAAGAAGCGTTAGTGAACCCTAACCTTTAAATCAAGTCTTTAACTCTTTCGCGTCCCACTTTTATTCAATAAAAATGAAAACAATGAACAAAACCAGTAGAAGATCTTATATCTGGGCTTCGAAAAGCCAACAGAGTCTGATTTGATGTATTTCTTGCCTCTACGAACGATACGAACAAAAAAAGCCTAAAAAATTAAGTAATTTTTCTGACAATACTAATGAATGATCACAGGAACCACTACTAAAGGAAAAAGTCATTTTTGCATTCAAATCTGGCAACCCTAAAAAAGTGGCTGATGTTGCATTTATTTTTTAATGTTTTTAGGAATTTGATTTATTCTTGTGCAATTCTTCGTGCCTAACTTTGTTGAGAGAGAGCTAATAAAGTTAAAAAATATGATAATTGTGATAAATTTGTGAAATTTGCAGGTTTTTTCGAGACCAAAAGACAATGGGTTAACGAACACAGATAGAAAATTGGAAAATTTTAATCTTTCTTGTAACTTTTTTATTCTTTTCTTCTTTTCCAAAGAAAAAGAAACTATTCTAGAATCCTTACAGTGCAAAGGATGTGAAATTTTTACAATTCTTGAAGGACAAAAAGGAATTTCTTTCTAGTCAATGACACTTCTGGTCATATAATGGAATTAGTTTCTGTGTCCGGAAGGCTTACTAACAGTACACGGATTGTCTGGGAGGCTACCTAGAACTTCTAGGGCCTCTTCCCAAGAAGATAGAGTATCAGGATGTCTAAAAAAAGCCAGCAAGAGCCTCAAAACAGATGACAAATACGATCTGCAGGGCAATTTTCGAGGGCAGTTTTCACACTAAAAAAAACACAAGAAAAAACAGTAAAATTCACAGAATTTTCCCACAAATCACTTCACTGACCACTTCTTTAATAAGTTTTGATGAATTAATTACGGAAGTTCACTTACTTCCGTGCAAAATTACGTGAAAAACATCAAGAGAAATGTGCTAAAGGGCACTGTCCGCCATCTTCTATTTGACAACTGAAACTTCTTGCGGTGCATTTCTTCGAGCAAAGCAAGCACTTTTTCAAGACATTTTCCTGAGGATTTTTCACGGACAATATAAAAAATAAATAGTCACAAATGCTTCCAAAACTCTCCAACTTTCTTTTCTAATTCATAAATCACCGATATTCAACGTCATTTTCATAATTTTCCACGAATTATGAAATGTTGCAAAAGTCGCTGGGTGACCCATATTTAGCCCATTTTTACTATCAAATCACGTCTTTTAACCAATTCTATGTCACTAAACTAATTCTAAAAACTATTTTCTTTATGTTTACACCAATTTTTATTGGAATTTCATTAATTGAACTTCATGAATTGGCTTTAAAAATCAATCTCGGCGATGTTTTTTTTCAAATCCTGGCGACGACCACTACAAAAGCAGAAAAACGGCTTTTTCCTTCTATGTTGGTTCCTCTGGAATGATAATATTCAATCTAATGAAACGAATGAAACATATTATGTTTGAGTATTGTAGTTTCTTTTCCCAAAATGGTTTTGCTTAAAAAAAAATTGGAAGTATAAAAAATATTTAAAATTAATTTTCATTATGAGAATTTAAAAATTCGTCATTTTTTAGCTTTAAAATTTACTATAGCAAATAGCTGGAGACTTCCAAAAAATATCCTAGATTTCTTCAACCTTCTACTTTGCAGTTACGTACAAACATATGGAAAAAAATCACTTTAGGTAGTCAGGAAAAATTATTTTCTTTATGGGACACCGGTGTTCCAATCGTCCTTAAAGGGTTAACAGTTGCCTTTAATAACTGCATAAGGTACATTTGTGCTCTGGGTCCCCGTGATCACAATACTCCACATAGGTACGTGTTTGTCGGATGCGACTTGCCATCCTTCCTTCAGATGCGTGCCATTGTTTACCTGCACCACCTGATATCGACGGGATCCCCGGAATACCTGGCTTCCCTTTTGATGAGGGGGAGGAGGTTCGGAAAGGGTTCGGGGGTTCATTGTGCCAAGGGCGGAGCAGGACACATTTTATGAAACGTTATTCGTCAGGGGAGTGTCATTATATAATTTTCTTCCCCGTGAGGCCTGTACGGTACCATGAGAAATCCAGAGACACTTCCAGACTGGGCTTGACCAGTGACATTTTTTTTCTTTCTTATTTCTATCCTTTCTTATCTTTTCTCTTACTCTTTCTTTCTTCTTTTTCTTTTTAAAATTTTATCTTTTGCATATTTGCTTGCCACGCATTTGTAAGAGTGTTGTACCCTGTTTGTAGTGGTTTTTTTTTTAAATAAATTGAAATTGAAATAAATAGATGAATTTTTTGAAAAGATTTTTTTTATTTATTACGGTGGCGCGGGGAGCCCCTGTCAAACACACATCTTAACTGTCACTGAATTTAAATTCATTACAAACTCTAAATTGAAAATTAGAATTCAAATCAGGAAAGAGCAAAGACACTAATTATAACAAATTCGACAGGATGCCGAATTTTCCGTTCCCCATTTTGAGCCAAAAATTTTGCATGACCTTCCGCGAAGCAAGAAAACAATAACAAAATGTATTTTCATTTCTGTCGGACTATTTTTTCAAAGTAATTGAAGAACTAAAGTAACTAAAGTAACTAAAAATCCATTCCCGACAGCAATTCGGATAACAATTGCCCAGAAATAAATAATCTAAAATCACTCAATTTGCGTATGATGTATAATGCCATGGTAAGGAATGGGTTAAAGATTTCATCCAAGGGGAGAAGGATTAGTTAGAAATGGTGTACAGGGTGTACAGTACAGACATCAAAGATTTCTTATACATTTTTAAAAATTCTTTAGATGTTGGAGCTCAGACCCCTAACTAACAGATTTCAAACATCAGAATCAGAACTATAACTTCATGTCATTCTCTTTACGCCATCTTGGCAAAGAAAAAGAAAAGTAGTGTTTTTATGGTTGAACTAAACGTCGAAGATGCTCCCGCGAACAAAACTCACCCCATTTATAGTCTTAAACGCTTTATACACCATGTCGTCGAGGTGGAGCAACCCCACAAGAGGAGAATCCCTATTCAATGTTTTAATTGTCAGGAGTATGGCCATACAAAAAATAGGTGCAATTTAAGCCCTATTTGTGCTATTTGTAGCGGCCGCCATAGTACCGTTAGTTGTCCCGCGGATAAACGGGATTCCTCTGCGAAAAAGTGCAACAATTGCGGAGAAAATCACACTGCGAACTGGAGGGGTTGCGTGGTTTATCACGAATTTCTCGAGAGAATGAATCCGCGCCAAAGACGTGAGCAAAGAATTGTAAATAATGAGTACCGAATAAATCGAAACCGCGATCAGGAGTCTACTCCCCAAGAAAATACGCGAAGACACCCAACTTATGCTAACGTCACAGCCAATAAGAATCAACAAATCCCATCAAATCCCAAGAGTGAAATTATCAGTTTGAGTGAGGTTATGAAATTATTGATGATGACACAGGCTAACATGGCCACACTCCAAAATAATTTATCAGAAATGATGAAAAGACAAAACTCGATGGAAGAGAGTATAAAATCACTCACTCTCTCAATTCGCCAACTTCTCCGTAAACCATGAACAGTCTCAAAATTGTTTTATGGAACGCTAACGGACTCTCCCAACATAAATTAGAAGTCAAAGCTTTTTTACGTGAACAAAACATAGATGTTATGCTGATCTCCGAGACTCATTTCACCAATAAGAACTTTTTTGCTATCAGAGGATATATTACTTACTCCACAAATCACCCAGACAAAAAAGCTCATGGGGGCACGGCTATTATTATTAAAAGGGGTATAAAACACTATCAGTTGCAAAACTTATGCGAGAAACACATGCAGGCTACTAACATCTTCATCAATGATATTGTGGGAGGGTTTGCTCTATCGTCAGTCTATTGTCCTCCAAGGTTTTCAATCAGTGAAGAACAATTCTCTGGTTTCTTTAAATCACTCGGAGATAGATTCCTCGTGGGTGGGGACTTCAACGCCAAAAACACCTTCTGGGGCTCCCGGCTATGCAATCCTAGGGGAATAAAACTATATAAATCAATATGCTCCAACAAACTGAACTGTGTTTCGACAGGAAAACCCACTTATTGGCCTACAGACAGAAGGAAAATTCCAGATTTGTTGGATTTTGCCATCACAAAGAATATTAATGACAAAATGACTTTTGCCGAGCCATGTTTTGATCTATCTTCAGACCATTCCCCAGTCTTTGTGAATATAGCTACGCAACCTATGAGCTCTAATGGTACAGTGGGCCTCACAAATGTTAAAACAGATTGGAAAAAATATTCGAAACTTCTTGAAACTGGATGCGATTTAGACATTCGTCTTAAAACACCCAATGAAATCGATAAGGCTGTTGAGAATTTTACTGATCTGCTATGCAATGCAGCTATTGAAGCAACACCAAAATTTAAATCCTGCAGCAAATCAATGAAGAACCTCCGAGAACCCCTTCGTGAGCTACTGACTCGTAAAAGAGCTTGCCAGAAAAAATTTCAATTAACAAGAGACCCAAACGATAAGAAGGAACTCAATTCTCTTACCAGATCCGTTAAAATCGCTCTAAAAAGATTAAGGGATGATCAAATTTACAATTATTTAAGTAGTCTGACTCCTGATGCGTCTAGTGATTATTCACTTTGGAAAGCAACGAAAAACCTTAAGAGACCTAAAATTTCAGACCCACCCCTTAGAAAAGACTGTGGGGCTTGGGTTAGAAGTTCTGAGGAAAAAGCGGAGTTGTTTGCATCGCACCTAGAAAAAGTTTTTGACTCTCCTCAGGCTCGTGTCGATTTGAGCAATAATGCGGTTTTTCTTTCTGAGCCTGATAAGCTTCCTATTAAATGCACTGTCAAGGGGATTAGTTCTTTGATAAATCGTTCTATTAACGTTAAAAAATCTCCAGGCCTGGATAGGGTATCAGGCAAAATGGTCAAAAGCATGCCTCCAGTCTGTACTAGACTACTTGTATACATCTTTAACGCAATTTTTAGAGTGGGATATTTTCCTAAGTCCTGGAAGATTGCGTCCATTCGCATGATCCCTAAACCTGGCAAGAATGAAACTGAGGTGGTCTCCTATAGGCCCATAAGCCTTCTACCAATTCTGTCAAAATTGTGTGAACGAGTAATTATGAGCGATCTTTCCCCTGTACTGGCCGAACGAAACCTTATCCCTGACCACCAGTTTGGATGCAGAGCTTCACACACCACAGTTCAACAAGTACATAGAGTCATTGCTGAAGTTCAGGAAGCTTTAGAGGGCAAAAAGTATTGCTCTGCGGTCTTCTTAGACATTGCTCAGGCATTTGATAAGATATGGCATGAGGGATTGCTCTTCAAGATCAAGGAAAAATTGCCTACTAGATTTCATGATGTGTTGGAGTCATATTTGAAAGACAGATTTTTTCATGTAAAGGTCCAGTCAGATCTTTCAACATCTCGACCAATTAAAGCAGGGGTCCCACAAGGTAGTGTCCTTGGACCTACCCTTTATATGCTATTTATGGCTGATCTGCCTACCTCAAAATATGTTAAAACTGCAACATACGTGGATGACACAGCTCTACTTTCAACTCATGTTAACCCAAATACTGCTTCTCGGGAGCTTCAAGAGCATCTGAACACTCTTGAAATCTGGTTCAACAATTGGGGCATCAGAGTCAACGAAGGAAAGTCAGTACATGTAACCTTTACTTTGAAACGAAGGTCTTGCCCTAAAGTGAAGTTAAATAACATCCAAATACCTCAAAAAAATGAAGTCAAATATCTCGGCCTGCACCTAGATAAAAAATTAAATTGGAAGTGTCACATTAAGGCTAAGATCGCACAAATGAGAATTAAGGAGCGCAGTCTCTATTGGCTCATGCGTAGGAATTCTCCCGTCTCCCTGAAATCCAAAGTTATGTTATACAAGGCTATCATTGTTCCTATTTGGACCTACGGAATCCAAATTTGGGGTACCACCAGCGAAACAAATTTGAAAATGTTGCAAGCCTACCAATCCAAAGTTTTGAGAAAGTTGGCGAACGCGGATTGGTACATCAAAAACGACACAATTCACCGTGACCTTCATGTTCTCTCTGTTAAGGAACAGATTCTTCGGCTCAGTCCATGTTATATTCAAAAACTTGAGTGCCACCAAAACGTACTTGCACAGCGCTTGCCATTCAAGCGTTATAGACGATTAAAGCGCGTTGACCCACTGGACCTCCCCTCAAGGTGGCCTTCGGTGGTGTGATTTAGTATCGAGGTTTTGGACCTGGATTTGATGTAGTGAGCGATGTTCTTTGCAATTATGACAATGGTCATTGTTGCATCTGATTTCCACCTTTTGTATTATTGTGAAATAATTTACTGAATGTCTCATAATGATGACAGATTGTAAATAAATTTATTGTAAAATAGTGAAAAAAAAAATCTTGGCAAACATTTTTTTCTCACTACACTTCCGTCAGTGAAGTGAGAAGCCACGTGCATTTTGTTAAAGCTTTTTATTTATTAAATCTTGTGAAATCATCAAAAAATTTGTCCTTCAAACCCGATAACCATTCTCGCATTCAACAGGTAATACAAGAGTCCCTTCCCGGTGTCTCGGCAGAGTTCCTTACTCAAAATTCTTCATTCTTTCAATTAGGTAACCCAAAGTCTTGTTGCCGGAGTCCCAGAAGAGAGAATTCTAACGAATTTTATTATTTCACAAATAGGTAAATACAGTAAAGAAAAGTTTTTTTTTAAAGAAAATTTACAAGTAAAAGGAAATGCTAATTTTATAGGCAATCCCGTAGGTTAAAATCTTTAAAATCATCTTGGGGTCTAAATGGGGAGTAATACGACACATAATCTCTTATCCTCAATTCCATCTAAGAATATGTTTTGTTTAAAAAAAAATATCTTTGACCCCCAATTTTTGACCTTCTCGTATCCTTGGTTAACCTAACCTAGCATTTTAAAATAACGATAACTAAGAAAACAGTGCCTATTATAGATTTATTGAAAAAAATGAATACGATAGCAATGCATTAATTCTTAGTTATTTGTGTTTCTCTCTTTGTACAATTTCGTAGCCATCTCCTTGACCAAATTCTTCTTAACCTTCCCGGACGGTGTCACGGGAACGCTGTCCACAAAGTAAATCCCTCCACGAAGACGCTTCGGATCGCTCAAATTTTTCTCAATCAGAGATGAAATCTCTTCAGCCGTTACGGAAGATCCATCTTGACGAACGACAACAGCAGCTGGGAGATCAATGGAGACGGGATGAGGAACTCCTATGACAACTGCTTGAAGCACTCCAGGAATGCTGAGTATGAGGTTTTCAATCTCAATGGGAGCTACGCCAAAGTTATTGTACTTCAGGATGTCTTTACTTCGACCAACAATGCGCAGAAGACCATCTTCATCGAAACAACCAATGTCTCCGCTATGTACCCATCCTTCTTTGTCAAAAGTTTTAGCAGTCTCCTCAGGATTGTTGTAGTATCCCTTTGAAATGAATTAAGGTTGCTTTATTTTTTCTTACCTTGATAGCCTATAGTTAGAAATTTAAAAATAACTTAACCTATATGATCGCAAACTTTAACCTAGAAAATCGGATTGGAAAATTAAAATTGACATAAAGAATAAACGGAAAACTAGGTTATATCAATTTGAGGTTAACTTGAACATAACCTCTCTTAATGGTTACCTGAGACATGTGCTCCCATTTAACGCACAATTCTCCTTCCTCTCCAATACCCAATTTTTCTCCATTATCATCCAGGATCTTAACCTGAATTCCAGCCAATAAATAACCGGCGGAATATTGCAGAGCTCTGGGAGGTTCTCGAGATAAAAATCCCACTTCTGACATTCCATAGCCGTTGCAAATGCTTCCGTTTCTGAGATATTTTTTAGTTGTTGTCCACAATGATTCAGGCAGGGCGCTTCCCACACAAACATAGTACCTGGATAGTAAATTATTGCAAAAATCGATTTATAATCTGCTAAGAAAAAGTATACTTGACACTGTCCATCGTGCTGTCATCCAGGAGTTTATAATTGAGGATTTCTGATAGTTGCAGAGGGCCTGTAAAGAGAATCTTAGGCCGATACTCCAAGATCATTCGATGGTAAAGATCCGGCGTAAAAGGATCAGTTGTGATTATCCGGGTGATTCCTGTTAAGCTGCCCGTCAGTAAGGTCAGGAGCCCGGAATACCAGTAAATAGAGCTGAAGCAAATGATAGAGGCTGGTCGTTCTACATCATCTGTGAAGCCATAACTCGCTTGAAAGAGGAGACTTCCACTGCTTAAGGATACCCCCTTAGGAAGCCCAGTTGTTCCCGAAGAGCAGATAATAACAGCACAAGTCTTACTGTCCACTTCAGGAGGTCTTCAGGAAGTACGGAAATTGTTAGAGTAATTTATTTGAAATTTATCAGGCTATAAATACATGTTCTTAACACAAACCCAGAACTGAAGGCTGATAAGAAGATGAAAACAATTTAAAAAGCTATTTATAAGTCAGTTGGCCAGTTGAAGAATATTTCAAAAATGTATTTACGATCTTGTTTATGATAAGGTGATAAGATAAAGGCATGAATTGCAAATCTAAGCTCAATTGCTTTTACCTGAAATCATGCAGATCTTCGTGATTTACGAGAAAATCATCAATATGAAGAAGATCAGCCAATTTCGCGCCAAAAACGATGATCTTTGGATTGATCTTCAACACTCCAAGAGCCTCCCTGAGGAGATCAACCTTCTCCCTTTCGCAGAAGATGAATTTAGGACGCGTGATTCCAAACATGTGGACAATCTCATCTGGAAATTATTCCACAGTTTCACTTCAAAATCTCAGCCTCAAAACGATCTTGGACCAACCTTTGCTAAATTGAAAATCAAGGGCATTTATTGGTGCGGCAAGAAGAAAAGCTGCCAAAACTGCAGAAGCGATTTTCTCATTATTCCTAGACAGAAATCCCACTACATCACCTTGAGAACAACCGATTTTCTGAAGATTTGCGGCGATTTTCAAAGTTTCATCGTGAATCTCTCGATTGGTTTTACGAACAGCGCTATTGTCACTGATCTGAGCCACAAAATCCGGATTTTTGTCCAACATGTACAAAATAGCTCTTCCAAGGGACATTTTCGGGTTGAATATCATGGGTTTATGTACTCCTGACCATATTTTTGTCCTTTTATCGAACAATGTAGCTTCGAAAATGTTATTCATGGTTAACGGATTTAAAATTGCGAACTGTACTCCAAGACAAATTATCTCAAACTGACTAGAAAAGATCTGCATACTCATAATATATAATTTTCCACGACAAAACATGCATTATCATATCAGCTAGTTTATTTACTACGATTGATTATGTAATCTGTAATCAGTGCAATTTGCTTTTGCAGTGTGCACGATGGCCTTCACCGTGAAATTTATATATTTTTTTTTAGAATTTTAGTGTCTGTATAGTTTCAGATACAGATTGACAAAACAATTTATCTAAATAAAATAATTGTAAGGACTAGGGTAAGTGTGCCAAATTTCTGCCATCTTTATATTTCGGACACTTTGAGTGCAATTTCGGCCAAGCAATTAAACGAATTGTAAATTATGGATTTAATCTTCGAATAGTCAATGAATTTATTTTAGGGTGTATTAACACAAAAAACAAGATACTCAGTGTGGAAGAAGTCTTACAAAAAATGTGATAGATCGCTTGTGTTTCTAGCAGTCTTGTAATTTGTGATGAAATGCAGAGGGTTTTCCTTCGATGTTTTTTTTTATGAAAATTGATTAATTTTCATTAAAGATTCTTTCTGTTTAAGTTAGTGAATCATTCACTAAATTTCGGATAAAATTTCCAAGCTGGATCCTGTATTTCGCGTAAAAAAGTAGATACTTTGTGAGCGTCTCTCCGGTGAGGTAATGTTGTAGCGACCACTTTTGATTCCAAATAAAAAAATTAAACTTTTGTTTCGCACATAAACACTTCAATGAAAAAAGAACTTTAGGAAGACTGAATAATTATTATAATTTCTGAGATGCAACAATTCATGGTAACTTTACAAATTATTTTTAAATATTTGTCTGATTGCGCGTATTCTTCTGAGTCCTCGAGTCTGCACAAAATACTTATCAGCCCAAATTTATAATTTTCCCGAGTAGAAATTCCGTGGGCGCCAGGACTGACGATGATGTTTCCTCGGGGATGGTCAGGAACCAAGAGAGAGTGAAAGTACATTTTACTGATCTTGTGGGATCAAGTGATTTTGTTTCCCCCTTCCTCATCAGGCTCATTTGTGTGAAATGGGTGGGACTTTATACTTTCAATCATTAATGTACAGCGTGCCACACTGTGAGCGCAACAATGTTGCCTATTCCGGCAACATCTTTTGCTTTCCTAAATTTCTTATTCATTTTATTTTTTTTCTTCAATTTTTGAGTTCTACAATTCCTATAGAAAAAAAACATCGCCTGTATGAAAAAGATCATGTGGAAAAGGCCTTGGAAGAGTTCAGGAAGGGCAAACTGCTACGGGAAAATTCTTCAGGTCTTGTGGGTCATATAAACGTATTAAAGTAAATATTTTTCAACTCGTTCCGTATGACGTTTTGAAATTTTCTACCCGTTCCTTCACAAAATGTGGTCACAAACAAGGTGGTCGGTATTACACTCAAAGTGGCCGGAATACTACCCAAAGCAATGTCTATATTTTTATTAATTTTTCAATATTTTAGGAACTGTATTGGAGAAAACAAAGATGATAAACTAGTTTACAAGGTTCCATACAACCCTCCCGAAAAGGAAGTAACAAGAAATTTCAATATGTATGAAAAATATTGCATTTGAAACTTAAGACTTCGATGCTTATTTGCAACTATATGCCGAAATTTGGCACACGAACCCTAATTTCGTTTAGAAATAGGCGAAAAAGTCGTATAACAATCTAGCCCCACAGCTCAAAGTAGTCCCACCTCCCCCTAATGCTATAATATTAAAATGAATAATATAAATTTGTTCCATTTAAAATGCTCAAATATACCGTAATTCTGAAAATGATTCTCTAAACTTATATTCCACTTCTTCGAAAACTGTAAATCTGCACTAAAAACCATAATTCTCAATATTTCTGGATGAAATCGCTCCTTGGAAATTACAAGGGGTCAACTCACTTTTTGGAGATTTTGAGGTCTTAATGCACTCAGACAGAGAATTTAATAAAATTTCAAATGATATGAGTCAAAAAATTTCGTTATTAGAAAAGTTTATCAAAATTTTACTCTTTATGATTGCTTGCGCGGTTTTGTTTGAAGTCAAGGGGCACAAAATAGATTTATCGTTCAAATTTTTGTGAAACAAGGGACTAACTCAAGCAAGTTGATCCCTTGTCATTCCAATTTAATGAAAATTTGCGCATCGACAAAGAGCTAACTCATAAAAAACATATTTTTGAAAGGTAAAAATAAATATGTTTCGATGTTTATAATAATGCTCATACAAATAGAAAATAATTAAATTGTTTTTATTAAGATGCCTCAGTAACCATTAAAGATAGTTGAGGCTGTTTTAATATATTTATTTACTCTTACATAATTAAAAAAATAAACGAAAAGTGCATTTGTTTACTTTTTATTTACTTTTATTTACATATTTATTTACTTATTACCTAATGCACAATAACTTTTGTTTAGTAAACATGTTTTTGACATTTCAATGAGAGTGAATGAGATCTAGATCTAGTCATCTAGCTCATTCTCATGGGAAATTTTGAAAACATGTTTACAAACAAAAGTTATTGTGCGCTAGTCATTACACTTTTTATTTTTTCATCTTTGCAAAAACATTTTTTCAGATCCTCAAATAATGTGCTATTATAAACAAAAACATTACTTTTCTCTTTGTTTGTTCGTTAGATATTATCGCCTAATGATAGCGCTGCTATTTTTGTGATGGTTTCAATAAAAGAAGGTTCCCGTAGTTCTGTATTCATGAAAATATCATAATTTTGAACTTGGAGCCCCTATATCCAGACAATCGCTTGACCTACATCATATTTTATATATGTTCTGAAAAGGCCTTGACATCAGCTAGAACATACTAAAACTTCAGCTCAATCGGATGAGATTTTTGTTTTGACAGTTATTCAAAATGGCGGACAGAAACGTTAAATCAAGATGGCGACCATACCATCTTGTAGATCTCGGTCATTTTATCTTAAATTCCCGAAAAATTGGAAATTTTTTAACCAAATACTTCAATAATAAAGCTTTAGAAAGATCATTATATGCAATTTTATAACATAAGCCATGCATTCATAGGAAGATAGGGTAAGTGTGCCAAATTTCGGCATAGTTGCATACAAGCGTCAAAGTCTCAAGTTTGAAATGTAATATTTTAAATACAAATTGATATTTTTTTTTATTCTTTCCTTTGTTTGGAATCTTGTTTGGTTTGCTTGGAACCTTGTAAAGAGTTTACCGTCTTTATTCACTCTAAAATCATTCTTAATACATTTTAAAATGAATAAAACTATAATACACAAAATGGAAGTGGATTATTCTAACCAGATAAATTTGGAATAGATTTGGGCAACATTAGTCTGAAATCGTTTTTGGAATTGCACCTTCAGATAACTTTTTCACGGAGCCGTTTTTTGACAAAATACCTATACTAGCATTTCATGAATTATTACTGAAACTACAAGAATCCTTTTGGAGATTATTGTATCTTACTTGGTACATAACATATCCCTATATGCTTTGACATGGTAGACCGGATCGGCGAAGACCATCAATAAGTGATAGAATTAATAAAATTCTCACGAACAGTAGAGTGGAAAGTCACCCGCAACGACGGTATTTATATAAAGTCATACATGCCTTAATAGCCCCGCCTTCCTCTACTTTACTCAGTATGTTTAATGTTGACTATTAAAGTCTTATCAAATGGACCTTTTTAAAGAATTAAAATACTGAAAACAATAACCCAACATGCCATAGATATTGTCTGATTAGGCCAAAGACTATGCTGAATGGTATGATTAAAGATAATTCGTTTGCTCAACGAAGAATGACTATTGAGTTCTTATCTGATTTTCAATAGACGTTGTACTCTTAGCTCGATCATTGACCAAGAGTAGTGTTGAGATAGCATTCTTCGAGAGTAGACTCTAGAGTTTATGATTAACACACCTTCTCCTGATGATACCAGAGGCTTAGAATGATTGGTGACTTTCACAGATAAGTTACTTGTCTTCGTAAGCTATAAGAGAAGAACCGGTTGGCTGTTTATTTAGTCACACTCAGTTTTTCATGAGAGTCACATTGATAAAGTTTAAATACCTCCGCGAAAGTGTTTTGAAAATTGGAGCATTGTGCTAAGTTAAAATGATATCCACCAGATACGACAGTGCTAAGAAATATTGGTGTGGTAATGAAGATCCAAGTCCAATGTTTCATGAAAATGTTACTGTTGCCCGTGCTGTGCTCTATCTACTTAAATTAAATCCTGATAAGGCTTGCCAAATCAGTGCTGATGATGGAAGTCAGAGAACCAATGGAGAGATTTATGAAGATACTTTTAAGATTGCCCTAAATATGCAGAAGAACGGCTGTTCCAAAGGAGATGTCATAGGTTTCGTCTGCAAAAATTCCCATCAGTTAACACCAACTATTCTAGCATGCCTGTATTTAGGAGCCCCAATTAATGCTCTGGATGTAGCATTTACAAAAGGTTGATCAATGACTTTTATTTGTCTTTTCTTGTTTGTGATTAATGGTCTCTTGCAGATGAGATTATTAACATGTTCCGGACCACTAAACCTAAATTTGTCTTCTGTGACGATGACGTGGCAAGAACCGTCCAGAGATCTCTGTTGGAACTGGAGAGTAGGGCCACTATCATAGTTATTGGACAACGAGTGGCCAATTTTGCTCATATTGATGACTTTCTTGATGATAAGGGCTCTCAAATGGAGATCATGTGAGTCACGTGCGTCTCATGACAATGATTAGGCATTTAGGGGATTTATAAACTTTGGGCTCACACACCAAGTTGAACATATCTTGAAAACACTCTATGTAAACCGATACTCCTTCATTCTCTAGGAGAATATTTTTTCAATCAGTTTTTGTATGGCTTTTTTCTCCTATTTTTAAATGGAACTCTGCATTATCAGAATGTCCTATCATTATCATAAGCCTAATCATTCAATTGGTTTGTGAATTTGAATTATAAATAATTACTGTAACATAAGAATTACGTTAAGTTTCTAAATTCCGAAGAAAATACTAATGGGCACAGGGGCCTCTCGACATTTCATTTTTCCATACGTTTTTGCATAGAGGTACTGACTGAAGACTATTGGCAAGTTTTTTCCTAAAGAGAATTGACTTATCAGTTTGATATATTTCGAAATCGTGCATTAAAAGCTATCTAAAAATACATATTTCATAATGTTCGCCAAAATTATACAAGAACTACGAGGAAATTTGTTTATGTCGCGGTGCAATAGCTGCAAAATTTTTACAAGGAAAAGTGAAAAATAGCTTCACTTTTTATTAGGCTTGATGGACCCCTGAATGAGCATTTCTTTGGCCAGACTTTGATTAATTCTTTTTAACAATTATTTTCATAGGAGTTTGATCATGAATCCTCCAGAGGTAGACAAGAATTCCTGTGCAGCTATTCTCTGTTCATCAGGAACTACGGGTCCAGCTAAGGGAGTAGCCCTATCTCATATGACTTTACAACTTCAGTTTTGTCGTCCTGTGATGACCCTATTTATCGAGCAGAATGATAAAGTGTTCAGTTTTAGTTCACTTTACTGGCTCTCTGGATATACCATGATGTTCATGAGTTTCTTCCTGGGTGTTACAAGAATCATCACGACAAAACCCTTTAGTCCAGAGTACGCTATAAAAATCATAAAGGACTACGATGTAGCTCTCTTGTTTCTACCTCCTGCCCAAACATCTCTTCTTGTCAATTCGCCGGCTTTTGAGAAGGATTCTCTAGCCAATGTTAAGAGTTACATGTGCGGCGGAAGTCTTGTGACCCAAGAATTAGCCATGAAGGTTAGACAGTACGTTACCAATGGGCTCTTTACTGTTGGATATGGATGTACAGAATCCGGAGGAATCTCTGCCCAAATGATGCCATCAGCCAAAGTATCCGTGGGTAATCTTGCAGCAGGAGTGACAGTTAAACTACTCAATGAAGAAGGGAATCAAGTTGGTGTTGGAGAATCAGGAGAGATTTGCGTTAAAAGCCGTACACAGTTCCTGGTATAAACCCTCAATTCAGGATTGGCCTGTGGTAAACATTTAATTTTTAAATTCCTTTTCAGGGATACTATAATAATCCGAAGGCCACAAAGGAGATCCTGGACAAAGATGGATGGATCCATACAGGAGACATTGGTCATTTCGAAGAAGATGGACAACTCTACATCACCGGTCGAAATAAGGAAATGTTTAAGTACAGCAGTTACCAAATAGCACCATCTGAACTTGAAGAAATCCTTGAAACACATTCAGGAGTTCTCCAGGCTGTTGTTGTAGGCATTCCTGATCCAACTTATACCGATCTTCCGGCTGCAGTTATTGTACGGAAGAATGGATCCACGGTAACCGAAGAAGAACTAATGAAGTTCGTAGAGGGCAAAGTAATGGACTATAAGAAACTTCGAGGAGGTGTTTACTTCGTCAATGAAGTCCCTATGACGCCTTCTGGGAAGATAAGGAAGATGAAAGTCAGGGAATTGGCTATTAGTCTCTTCAAAGCGAAGAGTAATTTGTAGGGGTCGCTTTGAAACTTTGTGAAGTTACGTAGATTATTTGGTTCTTTTCTTTGAAGTTCCTCGTAATTGTCTTGTAATATTTGCACATGTGTTGTAATTTACCATTAAATGGTTGTTTTTATGCTGAATTTTTAATTTTTAACGTCAGTCCGACCTTTTAAATTGAAGCTATGTATAATTCCATTGAAAGTTTGAACTGGCATGATGAGTGCGTTTTGAAGATTATTGGAAGAATCTGCTGATCGTAGATCGCCTAGGAACGTCCCCATGGTAAATGCTTCTTCCATGCTCCTGAAGGTTTTTTTTGGGCAGAGTCAGTGCATTTTATTACGTTGTCATAGTGAAAATGCCTTTTTCTGGCATTTTTGCTGCTTGCTTCGGGCAGGACTTGAACTCACAACTGTGAGAGTCGAGAAAAAGATCTCACCGCACAAGACCCAACGATCTTGCCTATTGCGCCACTGAGATCCTCGGTAATGCGGTTATCTCGCTCAGATTAAATAAAACACTTTTTTAACATTCTCCATAACTTTCGTACGGATATTGACCTTCTTCAGTAGTTGATTAAACTATCAAGAAAACTAAAAAAATATAGTTTACTTGACCACTGAAGAAGGTCCATATCAACACCGAAAGCTCTTGGGGAAACTAAAAAGTATTTTAATTTTGAGGTGACTTCAATCTTAATTAACTTATATAATCAACTTAATTAACTTACCAAATATTATTAAGCTGTTTTCTAGATAAATCTTTCATGGGAAGGAAAACGACGACTTATCCAAACATTTATGGCACCTCAGTCTTAATTCTTTTCGGTTTTTCACTGTTTTTACTCTGGAGGTTGGTTAAATTGAGTTTCTTCTCGAAAAGCTCAAGCACTTTCTTTCCATACCCTTGTCTTTCAATCAAAGGCTTTTAGTCACTTTCTCCTGGCTTCTTAGCAACAGTCTTGAGTTCCCTGAACCGAATTATAATCTTCCGGACTCCGGACAGTAGAGCGGAACACTTCCCGGTCAATTTCGCAATTAATGACATTATCTAAAGATAAAGCTATTAATTTGCTCTCTAATTGGTTATTCCTAATCAATATAAAGGCGGTTAAATGGTTCTTATCTCAGTCTCAGAAAGTTCCAATGGCAATCACTCAAAAATTAGGAAGCATTCTTAGTGCTCAGAGAATATTGATATTCTCCAATTTTGATATTTTTTTCAAATAGAAAACCACGAAAAATCCCCTAATATTCCTCCTTAGAGAAGTTTTTGCCATTTTCTTGAGCATTTCTTGTCTGTACAATATATTCAGAGTGACTCGTAGAATAGACTTGATTAAATCAATTAGTCGTGTTCCGGACACTGTGGGGGTGTACGATAGAATGATAAATAAATTTGGTATTGTTGTTATGGCTGCTATGAGTGTCTTTAAGAATAGAAGTCATTTGCAATTGATATTTAGTGCTGACGAGATTGAGAGCTGCCTTGAGAAGCTCCTGCAGAATCCAGTAAAAATAAAAAGATGTGTTATTTCGGTTACGGTCTTATAAAAATGTTGTATTAAAATTGTATAATGAAATCCTTGTTCATTTACATTTTTGTGTTTTCAAGCTTTGGAATACTAAATTAAATCAATTCGATATAAATAAACGCAAATTTTTCCTTCTTACCGTGCTATCACACTATAATTTTCACAATTTAATTTTAAATTCAATTGAGCCAATTGAGCATTGTAATTTTTGTAGAATTTACTTGACAATTCTCACAGCCAGGACATATTTTGCAAGAAACTTGCTCAATTTTAAATAGAGCTGCGAGACTTTTGACTGTGAATAATTCCGGAAAATGTGTGATTGTACTTAAAATGTCTTATAAGTCACTTATCTGTTATACAAAAGAATTTCCAATGACAGAAGAAAGTTTTGTAGACGTGTTAAAAATCTGTTTTAAGTCATCCCAACTGCGATTTCTTGACGCAACAATTTCCTTCGAATTGCTTTGGAGGAACTTAGTAAATTACTCCCGATACTGAAGCTTCACTCGCGTACAAGTTTACCACTAATTACTTTACTTATTTTATTTTATTGCCCACAAATAATAATTAATTACGAGAGAATAAATTTAGTAAGAACAATTTGATTCAAAAGGCTACTTGTTTAACTGCAATAAAATTGAAATTAATGAGGAAGTTTAACATTTTAATTTGCTGAATTCAAATTTAATTGAGCAACCACACTTATGCTATTTTAGCATGCCTAAACATGTTTTAGTGAACCAAGTTTTTAAGAGAAAATCTATCAATTCAAATGATTTTTTGATGCAAAATAACGCATAGGAACAATTCATCTGAAAATTGAATTAAATTTAAAAATTGAAAAATCCTATTGTGATAGCACGGTTACGGTGTTATCACACTAGAAAATTTCACATTGAAAAGTTGCTCATTAAAACTTCTAGAACCACTCGAAATCGCTGATTTAGCCAGGACATATTGCTAGAATTGCTCTGTTACGATGGCATGTGGGTTGTAAGATGAGTGATTTTGGTTTTGAAGCATATTTCAGTCGTTTGAGTGAAAATGTGTGATTTTAGAGACGAGGGGAAGTTATCCTCCTGTACACTGCTTTTGTGTCGTGCAAAAGGACCCGCCAAGCGAAAAGGAGGGTGTGGACGAAAGATTGGCTTTTAACGCGACCTCCACATGGTTTCGTTGAAAATCTTTATGACAACATCGCAAGTGGAGATTTTTTTGGACACAATGATTTTCTCCGGATGACTTCGGAGGAATTTGAAGAGCTTCTTCAAATCGTAGGGCCTTATCTACAAAAGAAGGCGATTTGTGACTCAATTTGTCGCAAACGGACTGAAAACCATCAGATCGGCTGCCTCTATTTTTGTATTCTCGACATTTGTAGTCCCAAATGACGGTTTCCTGATGTACAGCCTCAATAAATTCCGCCACCATCTCATTTGACCACGAAATCCTAGAAGTTTATGAACGAATATAAAATGTAGATGAAACACATTTTTGTTTAGCTTTTTTCTTACTTCACCGATCTTTTTCAATGCCTTTTGCCCTTTCTCCATCTCGTTTACGATAAATTGGCACTACTTTTAATCACAATTTCATCATTAATAAAACTGGTGGGAAAGTTGTGGCGCAGAAACTACCCGAATGACTGCAATAAAGTAGTACCCGATGCAAATATAATGAGCAAATTTTGCTCATAATTTGCTCAATAATTATCAATCGTAGGGTGGAATCACCAGTTCTCGCCAGTGCCCCACTTCTCGCCACTTACATTGAAATCGCTATTTTTCGCAATTTATGAAATAAATGAGTCGCAATTTTTTTGTATTGTTTCTGCTTCTACGCATAGAATCGAAAAATAATAATTATTCGTATTGGATTCACGATTTTGATCACTTCTTAGAGCAATATTTTAAGCAAGTGCATCGAATCCAACATCTCTTACCAAATGTACTAAGTGTCGTCAAATTTTCATCAGGCCAAAAATACCTATTTGGGTAAATAATTTGTCTATTGAATATTTAATTGCACTTGTGGAATACATAAAATTTGTATTTAGTCAATTAATATTTAATTTTATATTATTTTTGTATAAAAGTGAGGCATGGCGAGAAGTGGTAATTTTCTGGAATTGATTTTACCACCTGTCGCCATATCTTTTCAATAGGCGACGCTAACTTCACTTCGTACATTCTCAGTTGTCAAATCTGCATTGTTTACTTTGTGCAAAAGCCCCTTAATTTGATTTCTCAAAGAAAAGTGAAGAAAAATCATTTAAAGAGAGTACTAATAAAGTGATCACAAGGAAAGAGAAATGGTGAATGTATTCTTTTCATAGCATTGCCTAAAATAACCGAGTGTGGTTCTTTTCAAGTGGGTGGCGAGAAGTGGTTACAAATTTTACAAAACTGGCGAAAAGTGGTAAAAAGTGGCGACGAAATGGTTATTTTTGCATTATTAATAAAAAACAGTTTTTTAAGTAGTCGAGCGTTATGTTCTAGGATTATTGTTTTCACGTATCTAGAGCCAATACATCTAAGTAACTTTGTGTCAAATTTGACTTATCGTAACAAGGATTCAAAAGTTATGATTAAATGAATTTAATTTTTTCCTAAACATGGCGATAGCCGGTTATTCCACCCTATTTATGCTATTTTAATCTATTTAAAATTTAAACCAATTTTTGTGACTCGAGTCCACTTTTTTATCACTAAATGAATCGATTTCTAAAAGCTCTTGACGAAAATTGCACATTAGGGCATATAACAGCAACAATTGATGTGAATCATATGAAAATTTTAATGTGAAATTCTCTACACTAAGTAATTAGTTTGACATTGACTACATTTGAATAAAAAAAAAACACTGTCTCGAGAAAGTACAATCCCAGTAGCTTGCCTCTCATAAATATAAGTTAAAAGTATAAAAAAAAAATCAATTGTCAAGATCCAAGATCCTTTTCAGCCTACGTTTAGGTTGAACATATAACAGTTTACGGACAAGAACATTAGGGTGAGCCAAAAGCCTTTCACGATGTCTACGAATTAACTGGGGGCATGTTTAAATTAACCCCTTATAACGGAGCCAGGCACATACCAAGGAGCATTAAAAATGTTTCTCAACATCCTATTTTCTGAATTCTTGTCATTTTCTATTTTTTATGTTCCTCTTTTTCTGATTTTTTTATTATCACAATTGTAAAAGGGATGACCCTATCTTGTGATTAAATAAAGTAATAATAATAATAATAGGAACTACAGCATGTTTGAGCAAATTAGCTTCATGCGTGAAAATTGTCAAGAAAATTTTTCGTCCCATTGAAAAAGAGCCGTGTTGGAAACGCGACAACGCCAACTAGCGGAATTATTTGAAATTAATATTTTCCAACCCTGTAATTGAGCCCTTCCGGCATTTTGTCTTTCTTTTGGAACTGTGCTTTGTAATGGCGAGACACGTTTTGTGAAGCTCCTAGGATTTCTTATATTTCTTGAGTAAGTCAGCAATTTCAGCGTTTTTATGTAATTCACTCTAATTTGTGACATTGTTTCTTGTGATAGGTGATCGATTTATAGGCATAGGGACGATCTAAAAGACATTTAGATTGATATCTATATTCTGGCGACATTGAAGTTTATAGGTATGGGAAAAGAAGAAGAATTAAGATTAGAGATTTAACAGAAGCTTTATTTCAGATAATTTGCCTTGAGAGAGAAATAGTGAGTGGAAATTAGTTGCTAGAAAGTCCAAGCAGTTAATTCAAAGTAAGAGTTTAGAATAATATTGGGAAAATTAGAATTTAAAGAGGAATTATATTTCAGGAACCACCACTGCTTAATACTTAATACTTAACACTTAATATTCTTGAAAATAATATAAAAATCGATCAGGCCGTGTCTCGCCAAATTAGACGTCAATAAAAGATTCAAAAATACAGTCCACTTGACTTTGACGACGACCACAACATTTTGGTCCATACTCGCCGAATAGACGGCACTGGCGCCTGTGGATTAACTCCCGAGTTCCCTGACGACGACATGGAGGGACTCAGGCGGAGTGAAAGGGCAAATAAGGGTCAGCCACCGAAGCGGCTAGGATTCGATGATGACCTGACTGAGCTGGAGCTCACAATTGTCCAGACCCAGATGGAAAGGACAAAAAAGGAAATGGAATTGCTCTCTTTGAGGGAAAAGGAACTGTCACTTCGTCATTCGATGGTGATTGAGGCGAAAGCTGCATCTCTGGCAAACGTATCTGCGGATTCCTATGAAGATCTACCTGCCAAGACTTCCACTCCATTGATGAAGCTGGAGAAGTACCCTCTTTTGGACGAGGCCGGCAAGCCAGAAGCCAAAGGAACTGACAAGCCCATCCCGGATGTAGACGACAAAATCATCTTGGGCCAGACGGGCAATGACAAGGCTACTTTGAAGGATTCCTCAAGTGACGATGAGTTGGAGGGAGTGGTCAATAGATTCCAGCACTTTCAAAAGAAGTTAGACCAGGACATCTTGCGAGAGAGGCTGCAGAGGAAGACCGCCGGAGACATTGCACAGAGAGGGGCTGAAGCAGACGACAGGAAGAAGTTTCTTAGGTTCAAGGAGAATCCCCCAGAGCCAAAGAGAGTGACCATGACGACTGATGAATTTGAAACGGCACTTCATACGGTCATGAAGGTTGCCAAAGACGACACCAGACATCATACACCCACTCCCGAGTACATGGACATCATGAAGAAGTTCTTGGTGCGCCAATCTGTGGGTGATGAGACGCACAAATTTGAAGGAAATGTGCAAGAATGGCCCATTTTCAAGGCATGGTTTGAGAATCTAAGTGACAGTTGTGGATACAACAACACAGAAAAGCTTACCGTCTTGCAAAAAAGTCTGGTTGGAGAGGCAAGAGAGACTGTCAGATTCTTGCTGTTTTCCCCATGCAATGTGGATAAGGTTATGTTTTCTCTGCCTGCTCCAAAGGATGCACCTTTGTCACAGGGAGGGGCCATTGACGGCGAAATTGTGGCTCATGGTCATGGCGGCAGCCATAACCAAATCTTTATGAAGATTCTTCCAGTCTATGTGACAGGGCCGAAAGGGACTGAGAAGGTTTATGCTTTTCTGGATGAGGGTTCAACCATCACCATGATGACTTCCTCTCTGGCAGAGAGACTTGGACTGGATGGGCCTGGAATACCTCTGTACTGGCAAGGAGCAGGTCCTTTGGCAAACACCGATCTCACATCCAAGACTGTCGAATGTAGAGTTCGTGGGTTTCTACCAAATGCGAAGGAGTATTTGATGCAAAGGGTGAGAACAGTTTTTGAATTGAATCTCCCAAGACAGACTGTGGACATGTCAGCTCTCTCGAGAGACTGGAGGCACTTGGCGGACGGCCAAGTACAGTCCCTGAAGGATGCAGTGCCAGAGTTGTTGATAGGTCTAGACAATACACCCCTTATTGTGTCTCGAGAGATCATCCATGGCCCATGGAATGCCCCTTACCTCGTAAGAACGTGGCTGGGATGGGTGGTAATGGGAAAAATAGACGGCAGACCCATAAATGGCCCCAAAAACTATTCTATGTGGGAGCGACGTGATGATCTCTACGAAATGGTGAAGGATTCCTTCTCCATTGACTCATTTGGCGCCGAGTCTCTTGGGAAAGCCCCCTCTCGTGAAGACAAGAGAGCCCTAGAGATAATGGAGCGCACGACACACAGAACTGATGACGGACGATTTGAGACAGGGCTACTGTGGAAGGACGGCAAGCAACCGGCTGTTCCTGAGTCAAAGGAAGCAGCTCTCAGGCGACTCCATGCCACTGAGAGGAAGTTGGATCGAGACCCAGAGCTGGCAGAGGCGTATTGTGCAAAGATGGAAGACCACATACAAAAGAAATATCTGGTGAAGCTCACAGAGGAAGATTTGCAAGTGCCAATGGAGAATGTCTGGTATCTGCCGCATTTCTCAGTCTTTCATCCTGCAAAAAAGAAGATTAGGGTTGTCTTTGATTGCGCTGCCAAGTCTCATGGATTTTCCCTTAATGACTTTCTGACTAAGGGACCTGATCTTTTGAAGTCACTTCCGGGTGTGCTGGAGAATTTTAGAAAAGGGAAGTACGCATTTACGGGTGATATCCGTGAAATGTTTCACCGTGTTCACGTGAGAAAGGACGACACAAATTATCAGAGAATTCTCTACAGAGGTATGAGGAGAGATGTCGAACCAGATGAGTACAAAATGGATGTCATGACGTTTGGGGCTTCCTGTTCTCCCACTTTGGCCTCTTATGTGAAGAATGTCAATGCGGAGGAACATGCAATGGACTATCCGGAAGCTGTGAAGGGAATATTAGACAATACCTATTGTGATGATTACCTTGGCAGTGCTGACAGCATTGAGGACGCCAGAAAGCTAATCAGAGATATTGTCTATGTCCAGAAGGCTGGAGGATTCGATATCGTTAATTGGACAGCGAACGATTCGAGAATTTTGGATACCTTCACTGACACCATGAAGAATTTGGCATCTCAAACACTGGACGAATTGGACCGTGTTCTTGGCCTATGGTGGGATTCGACGGCTGACATCTTCACCTTTAAGACACAATTCCATCGTGTTCCTGCTGAAATACTCTCTGGAGAGAAGATCCCGACGATGCGAGACGTGCTGCGACTCATCATGTCTATATTTGACCCTCTGGGGTTTCTGGCCATGTTCACTGTCAAGGGAAAAATGATTTTGCAAGAAATTTGGAGGTTAAAAATTGGATGGGACGATCCGATTGAGGGCATTGCACTACAGCACTGGAAAACTTTTCTAGACGAATTGAAGACGATCAGCACAGTGAGAGTTTCCAGGTGCTATTCTCCAAATTTGCCTCAAGCAACTTCCGTTCAACTTCACATCTTTGGCGATGCCAGTGAACACGCATACTCATCCGTGGCTTACCTGAGGATTGTGAGTGAAATTAACAGTGAAATTGAAGTGTCATTTGTGTGCGCCAGAACAAAAGTGAGCCCCTTGAAGTCGACAAGCATTCCCCGGCTTGAGCTACAAGCCGCAGTGATGAGTTCTAGAATGAGTGCAGCAATTCGAGCTACCTTGGATGTCAAGATTGACGACGTAGTGCTTTGGAGTGATTCCCTGACTGTCCTGGGATGGATTAGAAGTGATTCTCGACGCTTCAAACAATTTGTTGGTCACAGAATCAGTGAAATTGATGAGTTGACAGAGTTCCGGCAGTGGCGATGGGTGCCTACAAAACTCAATCCAGCTGATTTGGCTACCAGGATGGTGAAAAGTGATTTCAGTGAATCATCAATGTGGTTCTGTGGACCTCCCTTTCTCAGACAACTTGAGAGTGGGTGGCCCCGGGAGAAAAGTGAGACAATTGAAAACAAAACAAATGACGTTGAAGTGTTTACGGTTATGACAAATGTTGAAGTGTTTCGCGGTGACCAGCTGATGCCAAAAATTGAGCGATTTTCTCAGTGGAATCGTCTTATTCGTGTGACGGCAACAGCCATGATTTGTGCGAAATATTGGTTAGACAGATGGAAGGTCAAGAAGTCTGGTGGATGCCCCCCGAAAAGGCCTACACTGACAGTGAAAGACTTGTTGGCAGCTGAGAAGCAGTGGTTCCGGAAGATTCAGACAGAATTTTGGGCTGAAATTGAGACTCTTAAGAGAGGAGAATCCGTCGACAAACAGAGCCCTCTGCTCACTCTCTCACCAACCCTGGATTCGGACGGAATCCTTCGAATTGATTCACGTCTGGTGAATAGTGATGTGAGGGAGAAATATCCAGTGATTTTAGCTCAAAAACATCCGGCCACCAAGTTATTGATCAAAGACGCTCATGAGAGACACCATCACCAGGGACGTGAGCAAGTGGTGAATTACTTGCGAGAAAGATTTCATATTCCGCGAGTTCGTGTGGCAGTGAAAAGAGCTTGGCATGAATGTCAGCAGTGTAAGAATCAAAGAGCTCGCCCAGTAGTTCCGGAGATGGCAGCTTTACCCAGGTTCCGTGTGACAGATTCAGTGTATCCCTTCGTGAGAAGTGGTGTGGATTACTTCGGCCCCCTGATGGTGAAAGTTGGACGTCGACACGAGAAAAGGTGGGGTGTTCTCTTTACATGCCTCGCAACCAGAGCTGTGCACCTGGAGATAGCACACTCCCTGACTACAGATTCAGCCATTATGGCTATACGACGATTTCTTGGACGCCGTGGCCCGATTAGTGATTTGGTTTGTGACAATGGGACCAATCTGCGGGGTGCAGATAATGAATTTCGTCATCTGTACCAAGCTCTAGAGACAGGCAGGATGACAGAAGCCCTCTCCGAGCGAAAGATTGACTTCCATTTCAATCCTCCTGCAGCACCACACATGGGCGGGGCATGGGAAAGGCTAATCAGGTCAGTGAAAAATGTCCTAAAAGATTTATTGAAAAATCATGTCCCCACCGATGAGGAGCTATTGACTTTGTTCACGGAAGTTGAGTTTATTGTGAACGGACGCCCACTGACGTATGTGTCTGTGGAGCCAGAGGACGATACGGCTCTCACCCCAAATCACTTCCTGATCGGTCGTTCAGCTGCAAATAGACCTATTGGAAATTTTGACGATGGAGATCTCGTGCTCAGGAAGGCTTGGAGGAAAAGTCAGCGGATTGCTGATATGTTTTGGCACAGATGGGTTCATGAATACCTTCCTGAGCTCACACGTAGGACGAAGTGGCATCAGAAGATTCGACCCCTGAAGATTGGTGACATAGTGGTGATTTGTGATGAACAACTTCCACGAAACTCCTGGCCTCTTGGAAGAGTCACTGATGTCTTTACCGCTCCTGATGGGAAGATCCGGTCTGTTATGGTGAAGACAGCTCAGGGCTTGTACCGACGACCCGTGGCGAAGCTGGCATTATTGGATGTAGCGGAAGACCAGCAGACAGGATTAGGGATGGGTGCAGGAGCACCAGAGAGGGGAAATGTTGGAAACGCGACAACGCCAACTAGCGGAATTATTTGAAATTAATATTTTCCAACCCTGTAATTGAGCCCTTCCGGCATTTTGTCTTTCTTTTGGAACTGTGCTTTGTAATGGCGAGACACGTTTTGTGAAGCTCCTAGGATTTCTTATATTTCTTGAGTAAGTCAGCAATTTCAGCGTTTTTATGTAATTCACTCTAATTTGTGACATTGTTTCTTGTGATAGGTGATCGATTTATAGGCATAGGGACGATCTAAAAGACATTTAGATTGATATCTATATTCTGGCGACATTGAAGTTTATAGGTATGGGAAAAGAAGAAGAATTAAGATTAGAGATTTAACAGAAGCTTTATTTCAGATAATTTGCCTTGAGAGAGAAATAGTGAGTGGAAATTAGTTGCTAGAAAGTCCAAGCAGTTAATTCAAAGTAAGAGTTTAGAATAATATTGGGAAAATTAGAATTTAAAGAGGAATTATATTTCAGGAACCACCACTGCTTAATACTTAATACTTAACACTTAATATTCTTGAAAATAATATAAAAATCGATCAGGCCGTGTCTCGCCAAATTAGACGTCAATAAAAGATTCAAAAATACAGTCCACTTGACTTTGACGACGACCACAACAAGCCGATTGAGCGAGAGTCTACTGTAGTCAGTAGTCCATTTGAAAAAAAGAATTTCCATAATTTCTTTGAAAACTTTTACCCATTGATTTTGTCCCAAAAAATACTATTTTACTTTATTTTATTTTATACAAATGAAATAGTTAAAAAGGTTGTCTTACCACTTAATAAAGCTGTTTTAATGTTTTTCTTATTAATTTTCACGCTGTTACACATGGTTTTTCTTGATTTTTCACGGCTCGATGGACCATGCTTCTGCTTTTGAACGCGCGAACTGAAGAAATGGCAGAGAAATGGGAAGTGACGTCACTGAGCGACAACAAAAAACTCAGCGACAAAACGAGGTGTGAGCCGAATTTTTTTCGACATTCGCAAAAATTAATTTCGAAAACGCTTGGAAAAATTGTTTTTATTGGCGCGCTGTGTTTTGACTCGATTTTTCTAATTTTATACAAAAACACGCTGAAAATGAGTGGAAAAGCCAGTAAAGTTTTCATCCAAGTCGAATCTGAAGAAGTCCAGCAGGTGTGTTTGGGTTTTCTCTGTGGAAATTCAGTGTGAAAGTTTGTTGTGGGGATTAACCTAACTTTTTTCGCGTTGTTTACATTTCAGGAGAATCTCAAAAACAATCGCCGCACCTTCAAAGTACTCCAGAAGAATGCCAAAGACAAGGAAAATCTCGTGGGGCGCTCCATAGTGCCGATTGGGAAGGAAATTTTGGGGAAACAGAAGGCGTAAGTTGGAGAAATTGGGTGTTTTGTTTGTGCCATAACCTCACTTTTTGGGGTTTGTTTTTTGCAGGGAATTGGAGGAGGAGAAATCTGGCCAGAAGAAGCGAAAGCAGACATCTCAGCACGTTCAGACAGACTCAGAAGAGAGCTGTGATCAACAGATAACCGAGGCAGATTTGACATCAACAGCAGGTCCGAGTCAGAAATATTGGGAAATTCTGGCTGAAAAGCGTCGGGTGGCTTTGGAGGATGCCCTCAAAGAGAATGAAGCTCTTCATGAGGAAGTGAAGAGTCTGAAGGCTGAACTTGATCAAGCCCATGCGATGCTGGATGAGACGAATAAGATGGTGGAGACTCTTTCTGAGATGATACAGGGCAATGAGGAAGCTGAGGAAGATGCCGATCAGGAGGAAGCAGCGAATGCCAATGAAGAAGAGGAGGCTGCAGGGGAGTGAAAAAACAATTCTATCTTCATCATCTATATTTCCTGCCTAATTTATGTTATTCGTAAAGGTATTTTCAATAAAATGATCATTTTGAACTGAAAAAGTGTTTGGGATTCAATTGATGGTTGTCCAGGGGAAGTCATCTTCCTGATAAGTCACATAGACAAGCCAGTACATTAGGTTGAACATGCCAAAGGACAAGGGGAAGAGAACTCTGGCTACTCTGTCAATCAGGGAGACACTATTGACATGCCTCGTTGAACGATCCTTCCGGGTGGCTTCTCTCTGTCGCATCCTCCGGAATTTGTCATCTCCCAGAATACAGAGCCAGAGTTGCTTCCATTTAGGTGCTTTGGGTTGGTCAGTTTGCGTCGTTCTCTCCATTGTGGACACCTTGGAAGCAGCCGGCCGGAAGAGGGTCGTATCGTTGTAGATTGGGCAGATCAGGGAGGATCTCCGACGTGCTGCCAGGAGCCTCTGTGGCGAATCCAACTGTATAGACAATCTCCCTCCAATTTTCTCCACTGGCTCCCCAATATCTTCCCATTCATCCTCATCCAGGGGAATCTCTCCACTGCCCACCTTCGTGAAATAGTGCACTCCGGCAAATTCCAGAAGAGTAGCAATGCAGTAGAAGAAGCTCATGAGCAGGAACCAATCCAGAGCCGTGGCATATCTAACTTTTGGCAAATCCTTCCTGGAATCCAAACTAATCGTCGACAGAGTCAGCACTGTGGTGATTCCCAAGCCAACTCTGTCACTCGTAGCTTCCCTGTGGATCCAGAATCCCACCCAGGACAGCACCACAATCAGAATGCATGGCACATAGACCTGGATCAGGAAATAGCCAGCATGACGCTGAAGATTGAAGGACACCTGCAGCACGGAAAATTCCCCTTCGCGCCGGAAAAACGTAAAGTTGCTCTGGGGGAAGTCGATGAGGTCAAATTGACTCAGAGTCATGCCGGGATTGAAGTCTACCGAGTCGCTGGTCAGCCATTCGTACACCAACTGGCGAGAGGTGTATGCATAGGATCCCAGAATCAAGGGACAGGATTGCCGGTCGACAGGGAAGTTCTTGAGTTCCATAGGGCAGGAAGCCTGAGGACAGAGAGAAGGAGAACAATCAGCTAAATTGGGATGGAGACTCTTGAGGATGAAGTAGCTCTTGAGAGGGAAATTAATCTGCAGTTGGAAGGACATAAGAGGAAGCAGAGAGATGAGGACAATTAAAAATTGAGTGCCTCGTAAGGTGAATTAAAGGGTTTATCAACCGGAAAATTAAAGAACAAAGATTTCTTGGGATTTGCAGGATGATGTTAGGGTACCTTCACTGAGAAAAAAAGAGATTCACTTTTTAGGTGTAAAAATATATCAACATTTTTTAATGTTAATTTTACACATTTTAAGGGTAAAATTAACATGAAAAAGGGTTAATTTAACCCCTACTACACCTAAAATGGGTAATATTTACACCGATCTCGAATCAATACTGCAGGGTAAAATAAACATTTCCGGAATGTTATTTTAACTTTTTCGAATTTCTCTCAGTGAAGGAAAGGGTACCTTGGAATTAATTTAACAATATCATTTACAAAAAAATAAATAAATAAAAATAAAAATAATAAAAATAGGTGTAGTTGCAAATATTTCCTCAGAACTTCGAATAACCATGACTTTAATAAAATATACATAATATGGATTATTGGTTCCATAAATTAATTAAATGTATGCTAATGCAATGTATCCTTGTAATCTTGTAATAGTTGAATGATAAAGCCACAAAAAATGTTCGTAAAAGTTTGTATTTTTCACAAACAATGTTCGCACATTTTTGTTTATCTGGCAATACTTAACAAACAAATGAAGAAAGTTTACGAACACTATTTTGTCTGTTTACGAACATTTACAAACAATTGTAAGATCGTCAAGTGATTAAGTTACAAACATTGTTTGTGTGAAATACAAACTTACAAACATTAGGGCAGAATCACATTGACAAAAAATGCTCGCCATAGCCTCACCGTATTTCGTTAATTTACGCATTTTCATTCCAATTCTTATGCAAATTTTCCATTACCGTATGAGCGCAAAACCCTTATTTTGGATCCGAGCTCAGAATATTAAAATCTTGGCGTGACCACCTGACCTCTTGAACTCCTGACTTCAATCCAATTGAGAATATTTGGGGGATTCTTGTTTGCCATATTATCGCCGATATTTGCCAATACACTTACGTTTTGGAGTTAAAATCTGCAATTTTGGATACCTGCAACAACCCTGAAGATAATTTCATCGAAAATTTAATCGATAGTATGCCTAATCACATTCTTGAAATACTTCAGAAAAACGTTGGAATCACTAATTTTAAAGATTTGCATAAAAATTATGTCGCCTAATAATATTACAAAAGAATTTATTGACATTATCGTAGTTTTACGCTCAAAAACGTGTAAAATTGATATTATTTCAAATAAAATTTAAGAAAGATGTTGCGCTGTCAAAAAAATATCATAAATAGATTCAAATCAAAGTATTTTGTTGAAAAAAAATTAAATAAAACGAATACAGAAAAAAATTTGAGTTCTGTAAAGTGACTTTATGGTAATGATACGCACTTTATAAAGCAGAAAATATTCTTTTTTAGGCAATCGTGCTTTAATTTCATTTTGGTTAGATCTAACATAACCTCAAAATCAAACATAACCTCTGTGAATTACAAATTAAAAAATGAGTTGCTTTTTAAATAGTTTTTTTTTTAATATTTGATTCTACAAAATATTTTATTTTGATTTACTCCTCTGATTGGTTAAAGCTTAACCTAGTTAAAGAATGGAATGTGTTCGATGTGTTTAAAATATTTTTTTTTTTTAATTTAAACTAATGGCTCCGACACACCTTTTAGAACAGGAAAATTTTATGTAAGCAAAATTCACATTCCTTTTTTTCTTAAAAGCTTTGCATAGTCTATCACACAATCCCACACTCTTCATCTTCTTCTTTTAAACTTCACATCAAATTAAATTTATTTCGGACCAATTTTGAGATCCAAAGAGTGGGAGCAACTTATGCAAATCTTTTGAGAAAGAAAGGAACGCGAATTTTAACTTCATGAAATTATACCGAGCTGAAAGGTGTACTAGAGGTTTTAATATTTAAAAACTTATGGCGCTGGCACACCTTTTCAATTGAGTGAAATTTAATCGATTGAAATTTTACTTCTTATTCTTTCAAACTAAAATAAAATATATTTGTATCTTTTTATCAAAAGAAAATTGTAATTTCAATTTCAATTTTTATTTGACAGAAAGGGACAGCTACACTTGATTTCAATTTGAAAGAGTAAGAGGTAAAATTTCAATCGATTGAATTTCACTCAATTGAAAAGGTGTTCCAACGCCATTAAAATATTCTTTTTTGTGAAATATTCAAACAGCAAAGAATAATTCTTTATAAACATTGGCAAGATAAATTTTATTCTTTATTACGAAGCTCTGAATCCTCTGAATTGGGTGAAAGGAACGCCTATTCACTCTTTAAGACAGAGGTGTGCAAGAACCGTTTGAAACCGAACAAACGTCAAATGAAACTCTTACCTCAGTGCAGTGGTCAAAATACTACCTGAACAAACTTATTTTGACGTTTATTCGGTTTCAACGGTTCTTGCATACCCCTGCTTTTAGAACTCGTGTCAGGACCTATTGACCCCCTGCTCTGTACCATTTGGAATACGAAATTTTAACACTTATCCTTATCGAAAAACGAAGATTAATGTAAAAATGCCATATTATTTACATTTTATTAGATACATTACATAAATTTCAACATTTTGACAAAAGTGTCAATAGGGGTTCCCTGTCGAAGAGGTGTTTCTTTCACCCTAAATATTCTAGTTGGAAATTTAATTTACAGTAGAGTTCCTCAAATTTGAACATTTAAGGGGGTATAGATGGCATTTCTCACTTCTCAAATTTGAACAACATTTTCAAAAGCGCTCTCTTTACTTTTTCTAAATTAAGGAAAATAACTTTAGAGAATTTTAACAATTCAATTTGTTGTTAAATATGCGGAATTTGTTAAGGAAATTAATATAATACGACAATATTGAAGAAACGTCAGAGAAAAATAGTTTTACAGTAGACTCTCTCTCAATTGGGCATTTGGGGCAAAATGTCATCCGGTTTATCGATAGATTTGGGCCTCAAAGCCTTTGTAACTTCCACAAAAAGCGCTCAATTATAAAGAATCACGATAAAATAGGAAGAAATACAGCGAATTTGAGCAAATTTGCTTCTAAACGTGAAAATTGTCAAAAAAAATTTTTCGCCCGATTGAAAAAGAGCCGATTGAGTGAGAGTCTACTGTAATTCAGACTCCATGCAAAATTTCTTTTACATAACCTCATATTTTAAATTTTGAATGCAACCGTCGTTCAAATTTGAGGAACTCGACTGTACTTTATTCTCCCGAATTTTTCTACCTAATTTTCCAAATGATAAACCTTTTGGTGCATCCAACTCACCTTGATTGTGAGCCTCATGGAGTAGAGGATGTCCCCCTCCTGGGAGAGACGAAGCAATTTGTTGGGGACGGTGATTGTATGCACGTGGGATTGCTTTCCGTTGTAGAAGTACGTGTCTGGCTTCCAGATCCGCGACAGCATGGAGATACTCAGGGAGAGACTCTTGATGGGACCCTGAAAGCTCAGTCGCTTATCCCTCCAATATTGCCGGAAGTAGCAGTCCATGGAGTAATCCATGTCCAGTTCAGAAACTGGTCCCATGCTGCGAATGAGGATGTTGGTCTTAACGACCGTTGGTACACCCTGGCCATGTGTTGGAAGTTGAGAATTGGAGTAGCTCTTAAGGAGATTCTCCAGGACCATCGAAATATTCTTGCTCACGTCCACAGATGTTCGTTTCTTCGGCAGTGCCTTGATAAATGGATACTCATGGATATTTGGATGATGAATTGGATTTCCCGGGACGCGATGACTAAAAGGAAAATGTTTGTTAAAACTATTTGCTGGTGTCTAAAGGAAGCTATTTAAGGCTTTATGTGATTTGGCGTGTAGAAAACTTCAATTTCATCCGTGTTATGGAGAGGTTTTTCGGTCACAATGACCCACGTAGGGGGCACAGGTGGAAGATTTGAGGGACATGGTGGAAATATGTTCCCATATGGGATGTTTCGCGCGAAAATCCCCAAAATAAATGTTACAAAGCACAAAATCCACAAGAACTTCATCTTTCCTAGATGAGCAACACTTTTAGAATAAACTGTCTTGATCTCAAATTCCTGCCTTTTATATTGATTAAATTAAAAAAATAATAATAAGCAGATAAATGCAAGAGCAGCGAACTTTATCTTTTGAAAATAACACTGTAATCCCGGGAAAGGCATTGAAAGCGAAAGGAAGAACAATTATTGAGTTCTGGTTCTCTCGAATATTGTGAGTAAAGAAGTGCAAATGAAAGGCTAATGATCAATTGAAGATTACCCACCGATTTATGTGGAATTGATTGAGATGCTTGGAGAGGAATGTCCCATTGACGCCTCGTTTCAGGCCCAATCGATGCTCAGGGAAACGTTCGTAAATCATAAAGCACTCACTAATTGTTGTGAGATGGAAAATGGTCAAGAGGATCCTGGGAAAAAATTAAGAACTTTTAAGAATTCTTCATTACACAGCTTATTATTAAAGAAATTTCCATATTAATAATAATATCTAGGGCTAGTCCCCGGCAAGTGGCCTTCAAAGTTGAAGCCAATTTCTTACTTTCACATACAAATGCGTATGGGAATTTTTCTGCACTCGTGATCGTTATGCTAAATATTTAAAAAGTGAGAAGTTTTTCCGTATTATAAGATACCTTTCCGTATGGAGGGATAAATATACTAAATTTTTGTTTAAATAAATTTTTTCCTTGGAGCACTGTGAGATGAGTCCGAGATCAATTTAGGAATTGGCTCCAAATAGCTCCATATAAAAAGGCCAACTTGCCAGGCGCTTGATCTAGGGGAAGGCTTTCAGGCTTCGCAAACACTCTGTCTTCGAACGTATTTCCCGTGTCTTTTCAGGAAATGTGTGACTTAAGACTGGCTATTAATAATATTGGTCAGATTCATTAAAATAATGTGGGAAAAATATGAACCATTCGAAGCCAGAGTGTTTTAAGAACACATTAAAAAAAACTGATTTAATATCACGTTGGTATTTCATTTCTTTTGTTTCAGTATTTCTTGTTACTTTCAATAGAAAGATTTATCTGCATTTTTTTTAGAACATGCCTAAAATTTAGTACAAGATCGTATAGTACAAGGTTTCTAAAAAATCTAAAATAAACATGGGAAAAGGAACAGTGGACACAGTTTTTTTTTCCAATGCGAGAGGAAAGCGTGATACTTTCGGACAACTCGAGCTTATAACAATTAATTTTTTTTCGATATATTATTAATAGATTTAATCCGATTTTAAATTATATAATATTTTAAAAGCTAGTCAAATGCCTCACAATTTCTGAGAAGTAGGGTAAATGTCCTAATGTTAAAATAATAATAATAATAATATAATAATAATAATGCTAAAATATTAAACAAAAAGAATAAACTACAGTCACCTCCTTATGTTTTTCATTGGAAAATATGTTCGATCTATGAAAAATTCAATGGTGAAAAGCTACACTTTTAATTTTCCTGACAAATTAACAAATTAAAATTTGTGAATATAAATGGATTTTTGCTTAGTTGGAGCAAAATTAACTAAATAATGGAACTGATGTATAGAAAACATATAATTATAGTAATTTAGTATTGTATTTATCATGAAAACAATGACGTTTCCATTTGGAGTAGCGAAAAATTTCCATTTGGAGCAGGTTTTGAATTAGCTTCATTTACCCTACCACGGATTAAATTTATTAAGAATACAGAAAAAAACATCGAGTTGTCCGAAGGTATCGCGCTTTCCTCTACATAATATTATATATTTTTTAATTTTTTCATTGTGTCTTCATAATGATTTTTTTTAATTATATAAGAGGATTTGGTTTAGTACATATTGTGTTAAAAATGGATTTTAATTAAATATTATAATTTTGTCAGTTTATTAATTTATTTTCAGTATAGTTATCATATATATTTTTTTTGATTAATTTTCTTTAAGTAAAGTGGTACAAGTTGGACAGGGCTTTTTTCTTATTAAATTTAGTACTTCATTTTTATTTGTATATTTTTAATGCTTTAGTTTTATGATTTGGTTCCTTGTGCTTAAAAAAATTTAGTACAGTATTTATCAAGAAAAATTCCCTGTCCAACTTGTACCGGCGAATTGTCCAACTTGTAACACTATGTCTAACTTGAATCACTTTACCCTACATGTACTAAAAAATGCAAAAAACTCGGAATTATAGTTTTATGTGTGGTTTGAGGTATATAATTTACTGTAGCATTAAAAGTTACAAAATGCGTTTTCAAGATTTCGGTCAATATGAATACACTCTTTCTAACAGTACAAATATTAGTGATATATCGGTTTTATCTATTTGTTTTTTTTTCTAGATTTTTGGAAAATATAACTGTATGTTTCTTACTATGTTTCTATGGTTAATTTTAGCTTTATAGACTATATTTTCTCTCAATTTTTCGATTAGTTGTCGTAAAATTTCAAATAAATTTTAGTAGATCCCTGTTCTAAATATAGTAGACTCTCTTAAATTCGGGCATATGGGACCGAAATGTCAGCCGAATTAGACAGAAATTCGGGCGACAAAATTTTTGAAATGCAACGATTTTTTATTCATGTGCATATAGATATTGAGTTTACACACTCATAAATAACGTAAATTGTATGAAAATCCCTCAATAATGCAAAATCACATCAAAACTAAGAGAAACCATGCTAAATTTGAGCATATTTGATAATCATAATCGAACTTGAAAAATGACAACAAACTTTTTTTAAATGTAACCGCTGCCCGAATTTAAAAGTAGCCCGATCTTAAAAGAGCCGAATTTGCGAGAGTCTACTGTATTCTGTCTTATTTTGTATATAGCTTTTTTTATGGAAGCTGTCGCACTGTATTGATCTATAGGGGAAACTGGGGCACCACCAATCACGGGGTACCACCAAACACTAATTTATATTTCTAAACTACTTGGACTATCTCGACCATTCCTTCAGTGATATTCAATATCCGATTAAAAAATCGCAGTGTTTGGTGGTACCCCGTGTTTGGTGGTGCCCCAGTTTCCCCTAACATTGAAAATATTTGGAGAATGAAAAGAAATATTGCAAAACTAAAGTGTTTATTTCTGCAATGTTTATTTTAGTACGCTTACTGTATTTACGTACTAAATCCGAAGTTTAATAAAATATAAAAAAAGTTAATAGTAGTATGTAATAAAAAAAAGTTTTACGAAAGTAAAATAATGTGTGATCTACACGTTCTCCTTAGGACTAAATTTTAAGTATGATCAAAAAGCACCGCCTAATTTCTTTTAGTACAAGTTAGATTCGACAGTATTACATTCATGTGCAATTTATCACATTAAGTCCTAATTATTCTCGTGATTATTTAGCCCGTAAAATTTAGTGATAAAGGATCAGCCCATACTATCATACACTCTGAAAGTTTATGTTCATGAGTTAAAGGTCTTTATTTACGTAACTTTTCTTTTTCTTTAACTCCAAATTTTACGAGCTAAAGAATATCTAAACTTCGTTTTATTTTATTTTAGAAGAATTTCGGTTCGACAGAATGTAGCAGGATATAGACGGAGACACTGAACCTTTCTTGATTTTCACAATTTTATTCTCTACGACGTTTCAAGGATGGATGTCCTCTTCATCAGGTATAGAATATGGCAGGGAAAATCACGTACAGATGGGAGTTGTTACACTGCACTTGGACTTTGATCACAACGTGATCCGTGAATATTACAATGGGTTTGGTTACAATATTATATCCGTGAATATTACAATGGGTTTACAATACGTGAATATTACAATGGGTCAATCTGATTAAAAACATATTGAAAATAAAAGGAGTTGTTCGAATCTTGAGCTGTCCGAAGTTAGCGCATTTTCCCCTAAATTTAGAGAGAGAATGGTTTTTAATTTTTGCTATTCTTCCTTAGCAAATTTCTACTACACTGAGCACCCTGCAGTATTGATCCAAAACTGGTGTAAATATTACCATTTTCAGGTGTATTAGGGGTTAAAATTACCCTTTTTCATGTTAATTTTACCCTAAAAAAGGTGTAAAATTAATATTAAAAAATTTTGATATATTTTTACACCTAAAAAGTTAATCGCACCCCGTTTTTTTCTCAGTGTAGAACTATTAGTTTATAATTTCGTCTTCCTCATTATTTTGAGACTTCTCAGACGCAATGGAGAGGCAAGTTGTTATGATAAACTTACACTTCCGCGCCAAGAAATAATTGTAACTTACAATTAATTTTAATGATGAGGATTAAAAGTCGCTTGTAATTAAAATAATTTTATAATAATTTTCCAAAATAGAAAAACGATAAAATTGAAAATGTTGTGTACCTTATTGGAACTTGGAACTATGGAATAAGAACTAAAGACTGATGAAAATAGTCTTGAAAATTTGAGACTGTGCTATTTTTCCATTGAATGAGTTTGAAATGAAGTACAAGTTGGAAAAAGTCCTAGAGTTAGTATTATTTGATGTGCCGAAGAAAAGGAACTTTTATTGCATTGATGGCATTGATATGAAAGCGGATTCATGTTCTTTTAATTCAGAAACGATGGTAGAGAATTCACGCTTTAAAGTTATAGGTCATCAAGTGAAAGTAGAAGATGATCTTGAGGGAGTGTTAACGTGTCAAGAAAAAAAAGTGGAGCAGAAGAATGACGAAGGAGATGCGAAAAGTTCTCACTTCCTTGCATTTGCAAGCACACTGGGAAATCGTCAAAGTCCTCCTGAGACATATTCTGGTGGCTGGAAAGAGTTTCTGTGTGCGATGTGGAAAGGGTTTTAAAGGGAATGCGGGGGTGGATGGGATGGAGAGAGGGCGGGAAAAATGCACAGGAAATTTTTAGCCAAGTCAGCGTGAAAAATTGCGAAGGAGCATCTTTGAGCTCATCACTGTTGGGTTAGTTACACATTTATGTAGACATCCTTGCCAAGGATTCAGTCACTCTATCTCTCAACTAATTTTCCCTGAGAGGAATGTGGTATGTCGAATATTATCACTGAATTTTCACATCAAACAAACATCTTGGGGCTATGTACATTTTTCATCGTTCTCTTGCCAAGGATCTTGTTGACTCACCAGATGAGCTTCATTGAGGATGTCCTGACTTCTTTTCAGTGAATTCCAACACCGCAATTCGCACCAGGAATTCCTCCCACTGAGATTTTATTCAGTGCAAAATGTTCCCAGTTCTCGTATATTATCCTTTACCACATCACCATCCAAGGGATTTCCTATTTTATTTCGTCAGAGGGAAAGGATCTGAATTTTTGATGTTGTGCTCTTAAGAACCTTTTCCTCCAAAAAAACAAATCCAGCCACTTTCACTCCCAAACTTTCCGGCCGAACTCTTTTCCCACTGAGATTTGATGCGTTTCCAAAAACTGGAAAACACTAACCACAAAACCACAAACTATATTTTCATCCTTGGCCAGAGAGATGGTTTCCACAGCAAAAGAACAAACAACAAAAAAAAAAGAAAACCTTTTCAGCAATCAAACTCCTACTAAACACTCTCTCTCTAGGCCCAACTAGTCCGTTGGAAGTTTGTTATTCGACTCATGCATCCTTCAAAAACTCCAAGCACATGAGGACTTCATCACCAAAACCATCCATGGAAAATCCCTCAGACATGCGCTTCATGTGCTAAAGAGTTACTCAAGTACTTTTCAACCCATCAAAATCTCTCAATTTTCCTCTAGCCATTCCAATTAGAGACTAAAGAGAGTCGATAGAAGAAATTGTTCCATCATCCAAGAACAGCGAAAATTCTCAAGAGGTACTCCTTCATTTTCCAGCACGTCATTTTTTTTCCACATCCCAGGGAGATTCCTCCACTTTCAGTCAATCATTCTTATTGCAGCTTTTAATGAAAAATTTCATTATGCAACTCATTCAATAATTTTTTTCTGTAGTCTTGGATGATACACAAAAAAAGTTGATTGAAAATTCCACAATGAGGGATTAAAATCATCTCTGGGTAAATAAAATAATTCCTGCCGAAATCTGAAAGAGCCTCAAGTCTATGAGTCGACCTAGATGTTTTAGCAATATGGTAATGGTTCATAGAACGTTTGAAAATCTTGTAGGATATTGAATGAAATATGAACAAGGTTGGGCGAACTTTTTACATTTTACATCATTTTACATCACTTTTTACATAGTAAAGAAAAGCCTTTAAAATGTGATACATTTTTTTAATTTGTAAAGGTAAAATGCAAAAAATGTAAAATTGATTGATACCCATAAAATATCAAGTTCAATTTTTTTATTTTTTCTCAATCAAAGATTTCGTTGTAATTATTAAAATATTTTGTGGTTTTTTGCTGTAAAGCTTGTCTTCTAAAATGCATGATGAAATTTACTGGCAATTCCAATTCAAATTTTCTACTACTCGGTTGAACCTAATAATTATCTAAACGAATAATAATTTTAGAACTTCTATATCCACAGGGAGTTTTAAAATTGTTCTGTGGATTCTTCTAATCGTCAATATTGTAAAAATCATTGAAATTAAGATTTATTTCATACCGTTATGTTTTGGATTTTGCTGTATACCTTGTCCAAGACATTAAATTCCAGACAACAATGTTCATCATGTTCATGAAGAGAATCAGTGTCTCCTTGCTAACACAAATTCTGTGGTTATGAATGTTTTTGTGATAATATTCTAAAAACCGTTGTGCTTTATTATTAAAATGAGACTAACGTATGAAACAAAAATTCACACAGAAATTATGATATTATATCGATTTTTTAAAAAATCTTCACAGAATCCGAGTAAAAACTATCTAAATTAGTAAACATTTCGTTCGTAAGCTGTGAGGATTTTATATTCAATTTTAACCATATTGTGCTGCAGCTGTGCGTTCTTTATTTGCAATTTTAACCTTTTCATGCTAAATCATTTTAAGCTTAAGTTGTGCGGGATTTGAACATAATATTAACCGTTTTATACTGAAGCAGTGCCGGTTCTATAACTTTAACCATATCTAACTTAAGTAGTGCGAGTTTTATGCACAATTATGATCGTTTTTTAATAAAGATAAATTTAAAAATATATATTGCGGCATTATTTTTTGCGTTGTTTGTTTTAACCCCCTGTATTAAGAAAACAAAGTCCTCAATTTTTCCTGCTCTCCTGGAGTTTTCATTGGATTTTTCATTACACAAAAACAGCTAAATAATTCTTGAACAACTCTTCTATTTGAAGCAGTTTCTTTTAGTTTGAATTTCTGGATAAGTGATAATCAAATAATATAGAGACAATATATCACTAAATTATACTTACATTGCAAATGTTGGAAATACACTAAATCGCAAGCTCTTTTACGTGTCATTATCAAACTCTGTTAGAAATAACCTATATGTATATTACTATAAAAAATTATTAAAAATTATAATTTTTTTTAAATTTTAAAAATTGATTGATCAAGTCACACTATTTCCCTATTTGCGTATTGAGGAAAAAATTGTATTTTAATGTCTAATTGTTTTACATGTTTAGTAACAATATTAATTTTGGTTCTATTATGCGTTAAAGGTAAAAAAAATCAACATATTGAAAACTTAATACAGACAACATTCTAAAATACCTATCTGTGGTAGAAGAACGATTAATTAGAAAATAGTTAACGTTATTTTACCACAGAGAGTATGTTTTATGTGTACAAAATCGTTGACATATTTCACATCAATAAGTTTACATAACAAAATTTTGTTCATGGCTTTCCCAAGAATGTTTTCTTGATATTACTCGTAAAAAATGTTTAATTTTCTTTTTTACATTTTACATATTTTTTACATTTTTACATATTTTTTACGTGTAAAATGTAAAAAATATTTTTTACTATGTAAAAGCACGACCCTGAATACACCGAGAAAAATGTGGATGGTAAAATTTACCATCCTCCATACAAAATTCTAATGGCCGGATAGTAAAAAAGTCACCCAGCAAACGCTATATTAAATTGGACTGTCAAAAATTGTAGAATCTATTGCATGGATAGTAAATTCTAATATCCGGATGGTAAATTCTAATATCCCCGGATATTAGATTTTACTATCCGGATAGTAAATTTTACTAGCCGGATATTAGAATGAAAAATGTCGGAAAAATTTATTTTTCCTTATTTTCATTGATTTTTGGCCATTGTTTGAGGGCTTGGGGCCCTTCCTGGATGACATTCTCTGTATTTCAAGCCATTTTGATGCGTGAAAATCTTTTTCCAACTTTGACGACTCAGCCGAGATTTGAACACGCGACCTTTGTGATGACAGTCCAGCATCTTCCAGCTGCGCCACGAATTGCTATAATGTATTCAAAGCATATCGGGAACCGTTGCATCAGCACCCACGATATTCCAAAATGACATTCTAACAGCAGGATGGCAAATTTTATTAGCTTGGATAGTAATTTCAATCCAAATTACTATCCTCCGTTAAAATTTACTGTCTTCCAATTAAATTTTAACATCAAATATGCGGCCAGTAAAATTTACTTCCCGGATATTAGAATCTAAGAGAGGTCAATGTAAAATCTAAAGGAGGATAGTAGATTTTACCATCCGGCTGTTAGAATTTACTATCCATAGGATAGTAAATTTTAAAATGTCAAGATGGTAGATTCTAAAGGAAAGTATCTATGGAGGATGGTATTTTCTACTATCTTTTGAGGCAGTAGAATTTAAAGACACGATTTGTAGAAAATACCATCCAAATTTTTCTCGGTGTATGAAAATGAACAGATTGAATTACGAAAAAAACTTATTTTTTTGGCAAAAATTACTTATCGGTTATGAAACGGTTCGTTTTCGATTCAGATCCGATTGGAATCGGTTCAGTTTTACCAAGAATTCCAAGACCTCTCCAACGATCCCTAGTATGATACTATTCAATTGAAAATACGCTCTCTAGAGCCTTTTTAACCTTTGACTTTGAAAATCCGTTAGTTAGAATAATTGAATGAAATTTTCGTATATGAACTAATGTTCACTTAGATAATATCTAAAAAATACAAAAAAAATAAAAAAAAATGCTTGACGCGTTTTCGAGCAATCCCACAAAAAACATGTCACACTTTTTATAATCACTTTTTATAAATTTATTAAATGATTGATAAAGGAAAATGGGCAAAACGGTCCAAGCTTTCGCAACGAATGAGACCTATACCATCCAACAGGTATTGGCAAAGGTAACAACTTTTGTTCCGGAACCAACGCCAAAAGTATGTAGGAAAAGCACTATAACATAAAACATTATGTATAAGAATTGTAAAATTTTTTTTTGCAAAACTCCATTTATGCAATAACGGTTCACCCTTTTGGTCGTTTCTAAAAACAATTTGTAATGGAGGGCTGAAAGAAAATTTTCCTAGGACAAGCCACATCTTAATTTCTTCATTTTCACCGCAATTTTCTAGATTTTCCTAATAAATCTTTTACCATCCTTCAAATTCAGAAAAAAAAGGATTGTGTGTTGGGAAATGCTTTTTATGCAGTAATATTCTCCTTGGAAAAAAAAAGAGTTAAACCCTCTAAAAATCGCAGGGTCTTAAGAGATACCGTTATTTAAATACTTTGAGTAATAAGTTCAGAGAAAAAATATTTTAATTAAAACATTACAGTTTGAAGCTTTGAGTCGGACATGGACTTTGAGCTGGATTTCATTAAGATCGGTAAAGCAGTTTTTGATAAATAAAATGTTAAAGTTGTGAGTTTTTAGAAGGATATCGTTAATTTCTCAAGGACTGACAGTCCTTTTTGACTTGGGCCTCGGTAATTTTTAAGTCATACACCAACACCTACAAAATGGACCTAGTCCCATCGCTGGCGAAGGGTTGGACCAGCTCCTATACAGTTCTGCCCGTTCTGCCCATTGTCCTTTCTAAATAACTACAGTAGAGCCTCGCTATAGGCCATATTTGGTTCCAGATTTGACACTTGGGTCGCACTATAGTCCATATTATTTTTTAAAATTTTATCAACGACTTTTAGTATTGTAATTGCTCGACGGCTTCCACTTTCTTTGCAATTGCGGTAGGGGAGACTGGGGAGGTTTGGGACACTTTTTCATGTTTTGACTTTGAGACAGTATTCCAAAAAATCACGATAGTGTATTAGAATTTTATGCGGTCTATAGGATACTTATAGGTATTAACTTTATAAAAAGTACTCGATAGAACTTGGAAAACAACTGAGTTTTCTTGGAGAAGATAAAACATTTAACTTGACGCTTTGTCCCAAACCTCCCCGATGTGGGGCAGTATGGGACGCAAAAAGGAATGTTTGGGACGCGTTTTTTCTCGCATAATTTGAATTATTGGAGCACGTTAATTAATTTCAAGTACTAGATTAAAAATTTTTATAATAGAAATAAAAATGTTTAATCTTTTTTTTCATACTTAGAAATTAATATCAATTTAATTTGTACAGTAGAGTCATTTATTGTCAATCAATTATTTAAAGTATTTTCTTCTTATTTTCCATCTATCTTTCTTTGCTTTTTTTATTCTACGTATTGCAATCATGATCATCAAATTCCTCAGGCGAGCAGATTTTCATGCAACTTTTAGTTTTGAACTTATTGACGGATTCTTGTTCCTGTTTGATTTTACGACAACTGCATGTTACCTGCATGTTGAAAGAGTCCTTGTTGGGCCACCACAATCAGTCATGCTATTGTACCGAAATTTTCAAGATTGCGGATACTTCTTCAGAAATGTCACAAACATAGCGAATATTATGACATTACAGGGATTTCCGGCTTGAGAGAAAACGGACTGATGTACGCAAGACTATTTAGACGCCAATTACTCAGCTTATTTTCAGCGCCAACGGTTGCTACAAGATTTACATACATTTAGGGGCATTTCAAAAATAATTTTATAAATGAGCTCCCAATTAGGCAATTCATATCAAATTCTTTCAGTCCCTTTTCACTTAAGCCGGAACTCCCTGTAAATTTCAATGTAACTTTTTATTATGATTTCCCGTATATTTCAGCTTTACATCTTCTACTTTCGTCGGTTAATGTGTTCTAGCCTTTAAGCAAACAGCACGTAATAGAATTTTTCTAATTAATCTTATTTTCTCCCTGTGAGTATAAAGTAAATTTCTGTTCTATTATACAAAATGTTAATGTAAGATAACACGTGTTAAAGTCTATTTCAGTTTAACAAAATTAATTAAAATTATTGAATAATATGCAACCTCTTCTTCCTTGTGAGAAAGTTTTTTCTTGCTCCCATTTACTGCTTTTCTTATATTAAGCAAAAGAAAATTTTTGTATGTTTTTCCATTATTGATAAATTCGATAAATAGGGGATGCATAATGGACCTAAAAGGTAGCCTGGATGCAGCGGTTCCGCAAGGAACCGCCTCCACTGTAATCTAATTTAAATTCTATAAATTATAATTCTAATTATTATGATCTTAACCTTAATATCTTTAGTATTTTCTATGCCAGATTTTGTAAAATTCCATGTACTAAATATGTAATTCTGGTAAAAAGAAGCATTCCGATTGAAGCATCTGCATTAAGCCACAGTTTAGTAGTTTTTCCACATACTTCATTTTCCAAACTCCCATGGAATAAAAGCCCGCCGAATTGCTGTCTGGAAAATAATAATCTTCATGTGCAGTGATATAGAAATCTTGGTGGTGCATCCCAGAAATTGAAAATGAAATCATGAAATTGGACGCCAGGAGAAGCATTTGGAGAGGATTGACAAAAAAATTTGTGTGGTAGGATGGATGAATTCAAATATCCTGATACACAGAAATATTTGTACATTATTGAACAATTTAAGATTGGGGATGGATGGGTAACATCATGTAATATGAGAAGACATTCCCTCGACTTATGCGGAAGATTGAATGAAGAAGTGGAAATATTTCCGGTGGGGAGAGCATGATATTGAGAAGAATTCTACTGCTATTTTTTTCTTTTTTCTTTTTTTTGAGTATTTTAAATTCACTTTTTCCGTTTTATTTCGTTATTTTATTTGGTTGAGTGGATTAGATATTGGCGACATTTATTTTTCAAGTATTCTCTATTTGCTTTGAAATGAAAAATTTGTAGTCAATGTTACTGAAGGTGGATCCCTAGGCAAACTTTTGCCTTTTATGTTGGATTTAGATAAATTAAGGAACAAAAAAAATCATATTTAGATAAAAATCATGTTCAAAATAGATAAGATTAATTAAAATTTAAAATATAATAATAATATCTAATAAATAATAATAAGAATATCTTTAATGAGCTTAGAATTTAGAGTAAAATATATTTCTAATTTTGAAACCAAAGATTGATTTCAAAATTGGAAAATAAGATAAAAACGGTATTTTTATAGGGAGGAAAACTTAAGTATTTATTTAAGCTTAAGGAATAACCATAACTTGCCATAATTATATAAAGAATTGCGCCTACTAAAAGGGTAATGTATTACAATAAATTTGATAAGTAAATTAATGTCATATTTTCAATGCTTGAAATTAGAAAAATATTCTTGGCAAAAGGAATATTAGAACATTTAATTTTCTAGACAAATTAAATAATTTTTGCTTAATTTAAAGCTTTTAGTGATTAAAATGGAAGAATTTATTTTATTTTCGATTTATTTCTTTTTCGAAACTGCATATTCCAATACTAAATAAATAATTCAAGCTTTCTTGAATCAATTTCTGTCCTTATTCCTAACCTATGATGTCATTTTTTTTATCCTAAATTAGGTTCGAGAAGAAAATCCATTTAATGAATAATAAACTTTTCTAATGTTTTATTAATTTTACATTGGACAAAAAAACAAAAATATGAATAAGTTAGTTTTTAAAAATAAAAACGAATTACTGAAGTCAAGTAGGAAAACATATCCAGATAAAAATTTATGTGATTTTGTAAATATTTTCTAGAACAAAAACAGATATTATTTTCAGGAATTAAAGAATATACAGTACAAAAACATTTAATTATTCTCTCTAAAAGTTTATTATATTATATTGTAAAAAAAAGAAAGATCTCAAAAAACATTTTCAGAAACTAAGAAATTGAAATTGAATTTGTACTTAATTGCAAAGTAGAAAGTTGAAGGAATCTAGGATATTTTTTGCAAGTCTCCAAGCATTTGTTATATAGTAAATTTTTAATCAAAAAAATTACGAATTTTTAAATTCTCATATTGAAAATTGATTTTAATTATATTTTATACTTCCATTTTTTTTAAGCAAACCCGTTTTGGAAGAAGAAACTACAATACTCAAACATAATATTTTTCATTAGAGTGAAAATTATCTATCATTGGTATCGTCAGAAATATTACTTAAATATTTGGGCTATTTTTGTTCCTATCGATCATAGAGACAAAAACACACCAAATCAGACTCTGTTGGCTTTTCGAAGGTTAGATGTAAGACGTTTCACAAGTTTTGTTTATCGGTTTTATTTTTATTGCTTATTTTCTATCAGCGAAAACTCTCTCGTCGTTAAAGGGTTATGGTGCTATTCCAATGAAAAAGTGACCATGTTTTTTTTAGCACATTACTGTTCTCAAGTACTAAAAAGGACCATGTCTGTTCCTTTACGTCATTTCAAGGAAAATAATGAGTAGAGAATATTAATGCTGCTCGCCGACTTTTCACCACTGGGAATTCACGGAAAAACTCATGGAAGACCTGGGAAAACTCGCGGTTGAAGCTAAAGTTACCATCTCCCGACCATCCAACTGCATCACGCCACCAAGCTGACATGACAGATTACTCCACACTGACTGAATGTCAGATAGCATCATTGTGATCGGGTGAAAACTTGCTCGGAGGGAATATCCGAATTCAGATTTCGGTTGAACTTTTCTTTTTGCGTCGGTTCCTGTCATGACTATTTCGTGATTTTGAAACACGACGTGGATTGGGGAAAATATGAAGTTTTTGTGTAGAGAAAAGAACCTTACATCTTGTCAATCATGATAAAGATAATGTAGAATGTACTATGAAAGTGAGAACATTAAATTAATCTTGTCGATTTCCCAACCGAAATCCGAATTCGAATATTCCCGCCGAGCAAGCTTTCACCCCCGATCACAATGCCATCTGACACTAATTGAAATAACATGTGGGAACAGTCATGGTCTTTTTAGTACTTGATAACAGTAATGTCCTAAAAAACATGCTCATTTTTTTCATTGGAATAGCACCATTAATCAATTTTAGTTTTTTACTAATGATTTTGAACTATTCACTGACCGAAAATGTTTTCGGTTAGTCAATAATAATTCTAGATATGTCTAGATTATGAGTAATTAGTTAATTAATTCACAAAATAAATTAATTAAGTAATGAAATATTCATTTTCAAAAAAATTAATCCTGTCGTGTTTTCTTGGTTATATGTTTTTTAATGCTTTGAATGCTTTTAAGCTTTTGCTTATACAGTAGACTCTCTCAAATTCGGGCATTTGGGACCGAAACGTCACTCGAATTAGAGAGAAATTCGGGCATCAAATTGTTTAAAATGCAACGATCTTTTATATACCTGCATAGGGGAGACTAGAGCAAAATTTGTCAAAACGAAAATTTCAATATTCACTATTTTCTAAAATAAAAAAATGAGGCTTGAAATTTTTAATATATATAGCCCTCATGAACCTTCTTAAACTTACAAAGTTTCAAGGGATTAGAGGAAGGATTATGTAAAATAAAAAATAATGAAATTTTGAGCTTTATTTTTGGAATAACACATTTCTCGTCAAGATAGAGAAAAATTATCTTCGACAAAGTTGTAGAGGAATAAATTTCCTATAAAAATATTTCTATTTGATATTTTTAACGTTTGCGAGAGTAAAACGTCACAAATTATGCGAAGACTGACAAAATTTGCCCGAGCAATTTTGAGAATCTCCACAAAATCGACTTTTAGAAAATGATTAGAAAATCACATTTCTTTCGAAATAGAGGAAAATAGTCTTCTGCAATGTTGTAGAGCAGTAATTTTCCTGTAAGAATATGCTCATTATAAAACGTTAAAGTTTTCTCAGAGCTCGTGAAAGAATTAAATATGCTTTTTGACAAGTTTTGCCCCAGTCTCCCCTACACTCATATTAAGTTTACATGTTCATATTAATTGTAAATTTCATTAAAGTCCCTTAATAATGCAAAATCATAACTGAGACAAAACATGGCAAATTTGAGCATATTTGCTTCATTCAATAAATCATAATGGAACTTCAAAAATGTCAATAAACTTTTTTCAAATTCAACTGCTGCCCGAATTAAAAAGTAGCCCGATGTTAAAGGAGCCGAATTAGCGATAGTCTACTGTAAAAGGCATCCTTTAAACTCGCATTTGTTAGATGTGCTTTTAAGAAATAAATCAGTGCTATTCCAATGAAAAACAAAAAGGGAAAGTCTTCCTCCTGAACATTTTTTTTAGTACATGACTGTTCTCAAGTGCTTCTGCATAATCGACTTTTCTTTTGTTACTGTCATGCCTGTTTTGCCCAGTTCTCGTTGTGTACTAAGACCAGACAGACTGTACTAAGACAGAAACCACCGGAAAGAAAAGTCGATAATGCAGAAGCACTTGAGAACAGTCATGTACTAAAAGAAAATATTCAAGATTTTCCTCTTTTTTATTAAAAAAAATCTTTGGAAGAAGAAACTAAAAATTTTATCCATTTTATCTTTATTTTTCAAACTTCGATATGTCTTATGTTTGAAATTTATTAGATTTGCCAAATCTTAACTAATCCAACTGATTTTGGGATTTTAAGGGGATGAGGGTGACACTCTATGAAACAATGTAATCCGATAGATTTAGCTGAGTCCCCAATAGATGTACCAATCCACAGATGGCGACTGATGGATCACAGTTGGGGCTGGTGGTGGTGCCTCTGGGAGGAGAAGAAATCAGCGCAAATGTGGAAAATCTCTGCCATGAGGGATGAAATGCGCAAGTGTTATCGTGAAATTCAGTCTCCTGCCACTGAATTCTGGTGGGATTGTTGAGGAGTCTGTCTGCCTCTCTGAGAATCATCTCCAGAGACAAATCAGATGTTCACTTGAGCACTACGAATTTTCTGTGAAACTTGTGGACCCCAGACAAGTATCCGATAGTTGCGTATGAAAGGTCCTATTTGTAGTTTCTTTTTCGTTATCCTAAATTGCGAAATCCTCCATTTCCCATTAGTTCAGGATAAAATGTGTGCTTGACAGTGCTTAAAGAGTTGTGAAGTCGTTGAAGAAGTGAAAGTGAACATTTTGTGATTAATTCCACGAGAGTGAAGATTCTGTTCCACCCTCATCCTGGGGAAGAAAAATTTAAACTTGTACCACCACGACCTTGTTCCCATTTTCACACAATCGTGTATCACCTCATTATAAACTTATATATCCCATTGTTTCAGCATCCTCCAACATAACCCGAGACGTTTGCCTTTTTCCACTCTCTTCCATCTCAAGCCATCATCCCCCTCTGTAGGTTCCCACTTTTACATTCTTTGGGGTGGTGCTCCCAAAGAAAGAAGCCGAGGGGTGGAGTGGGTGGTCGTTGGTGGTTTATTTACTTGAGAAATATCCAGATTAAACGAACTGCGAAAGAGAGGCACGAAAAAAAATCCATATAGATGCTCATAAAGACGCATAGTTTGAGGCAGTTTATCTGCTCACCACTCAGCTGTGTCAATTCAGATTGACTCCCATAGAAGGGGAGCAGACCCCCCAAAAGAGGGCAAACATAAGCATCTCTCAGAAGTATCGGTGCTGGAGCAGACTAGAGGACAAAAATGATCCGATACATTCTATTGCTGCTCCTATTCACAAAAATCAGGTGAGATTCGTGAAATCAATCGCCTAAACTCCCCCCAAAACACAACTCCCGGACGGCCTCCCTTTTCTTTCAGTTCGGCTTTCAGAGAAATGGCTGCCAGTCGCTTGGAAAATGTCACGCAGACCATTTCACGCCTCCTGGAGGGCTATGATATCCGACTGAGACCAAATTTTGGCGGAGAACCACTATTTGTGGGCATGGATCTCACAATTGCCAGTTTCGATGCCATTTCAGAAGTTAACATGGTGAGTGCTAATCCTCCGTTAGCTCTTCAATGATACCATCCTGACAAAGAATATCCCTAAACCAGGATTACACCATAACGATGTATTTGAATCAATACTGGCGCGACGAGAGATTGGCGTTCAATGCATTCGCTCCACTGGATGACCGGGACAGCAATGGGGTCAATGATGCCCTAACGCTGTCCGGTGACTTTGCCGAGAAGATCTGGGTGCCGGACACATTTTTTGCAAATGACAAAAACAGTTTCCTCCATGATGTAACTGAGAGGAATAAGCTAGTGAGATTGGCAGGGGATGGGGCTGTGACGTACGGCATGAGATTTACTACAACGTTGGCTTGCATGATGGATCTGCATTACTATCCTCTGGATTCACAAAACTGCACCGTTGAAATTGAAAGTTGTAAGTATTAGTCAGTTCTTTCTAAAAAGAGGCTTCATTATGGCGTTATCACACTTGCACATTAAAATTTTAATGTGATTCACATTAATTGTCGCTTGTGAGCGTCCAAATATGTTATTTGTGTCTTTGAGTCACTTAAAATTTGGGATTTTTCTATTTATTGATAAAGAAGTGGACTTGGTCTGCAAAAATAAGTTTAAATTTACCTAAAGCATAAATATTTTTCACATTAAAAAATTAAAGAGAAAATCGCATTAATTTTTTGCATTAATGCTATAAATCAATTTATATCAAATTTTGCGGGCCAAGTCTACCTTTTTATCAACAAATAGATCAAATTTTGAATATAAAATGATTCAAACACGCAAATTACACATTTAGACTCTCACCAGCGCCAATTAATGTGAATCATATTAAAATTTTAATGTGCAAGTATGATAACACAGTTAAGGGCACAAGTGCAATTCTGAAGTAGTACTAAACGTGACTAGTAGAGAAGATCACAGAATTTTTATGTTATTGCTCCTAAAGGTAAATTGACCAAATCGGGTGGAAATTATGCTTTTGAATTTGAATTGTTCAAGATGGCGATTTTTCCGGTGAAAGTTGTCAAAGGACGAAATGTTCAGCGGGACTACCTCCGAAACATTTCCAAAAATGAAGGAAATCGTCAGGGCCAATTTTATGCAAAATTATAAAAACCTCATTTTTGACCTATTTTTGGGGGATAGGGAACGCATGAAGGGGGTGGGGGTAAAAACAAAAAAAAATACTTTCGACTTTTCTTTATCGTGGTTCTTGTCAAGCCTATTTGGTGGTTTTAGAACACACGTAGGACTGGGGAAACATAGGAAAGTCGATAATGCAGAGACACTTGAGAACAGTCATATACTAAAATGTTTCGAAGAGAGATTTCGCTTCCTTTTTTTCATTGGAATAGCACCATCATCCGAGATTTCGTCATATCTTAATACTTTTTAAAAATGTGAATACGTTTTGTAATAAATTTTATCGTATTATTAGTCAGCTTTTGGAATTTCGGTCTAAAAACTTTGTTGTTCTTCTTTATGTTTTTATTGGCCGACGTAAAACATTCATTAAATGGGGAAAAATAAAATATTTAAGAGTTTTGAAGGTAATAAATAAGTTATTTATATTATTAGTTATTTTCTGCTCCAAAACCATGTATTTTTTAAAGATTACTCCGATTAATTTCCGACAAAACTGAACCTGTTCCAATCAGTTTTGAACCGGTATTGAACCGGTTCATAACCGATAACTATTTTTTATTCGAAATTCAATTATATTAGTCCTAGTTATTTTGGGCAATGTTTTGAGTGGTTTATAAATCCGTTCAAATTGATTGTGAACCGGTAATGAATAGGTTATGAACCGAGATGTAATTTTTGTCCGAAAATCAATCTTATTATTAATAAATGATGCGAAAGTACTTTTGAAAGATAGCAATAGCACCTAAGTCATGAGTTTGGGCATTTCGTTAAGCCTGGGACGCTTTGTCACCCTTCTTATTTTAATATATTTATTTTAATTTTAATGTTGTTTAAAAGATTTTAGATTTATTTAGGGTGTGAATAGAAAAGTCTTAAGTTGAATTGCAAAAAAAAAAAATAGTAGGGAGAGGTGGGACTACACTGAAGACGCTATTTACTCGCATATTTCTAAAAGAAGCTGGACTTAGCCATAATTTAATTTATATTAACAATTATTTTGTTAATCTAAATTACATTACGTTAAAGCCCAGTTTCAATTAAGAAGTAAAATTGCGTTTTTAATGTAGCTCCACAATTCCTTACCGTGTTAAGGATGAAACCTATAGGGGAAGATGGGGCTACTTTGAGCTATGGGGCTATATTGATTTACGATTTTTCGCATATTTCTAATAGAAACTAGACCTTATAATTATTTTAGTTAGTTCCACAATTGTTTTGTTTATCTGAATTACATTATGCCATACGCTAAAGCCCAGTTTTCTCCAGATATACAGTGGCGGCCAAAATAATAGAATCACCTCTGCAGGAACCAGTATTTTACCTTTAGCATTTTTGTTTATTCCAATTCGTTTAAATAATTTTGATATAGAAATGTTCAAATAATTACCTTACGTCAAATAAGTATTGTTTTGGCCGCTAGAGGTCTCTATTTTTTACAGAATACATCAATAGTGAAATTAGGTTTGAAAAACACGGTAGGACCACTTTCATTTAAATGAAAGAATGTGGTCTATAAATCCGATAAGTTTATATAAAGCCATATTTAGAAACCATAAATGACAGTTTTCCAATTTTTTGGCCAAACTGTATTTCAGTATTGACGTATTCTGTGTAAAATTATTTATTATTCTTTCCTATTTTCTTTTTTTCTGTGTTTTTTTTCCTTTTTCTTTTTAAATTCTTTTTTCTTGCCACGCGATTGTAAGAGGGTTGTACCCTATTTGTTGTGGATTTTTGAAATAAATTAAATTAAATAAAAAATAAATAAAAAATAGTGACCTCTAGCGGCCAAAAAACCCTTATTCCACGATTCTAATAATTTGAAGATTTCTACTTCAGAATTATACCAAAAAAATGGGAAAAAATACAAAAGTTAAAAATATAAGCTTTGCAAACTGATTCTATTATTTTGGCCGTCACTGTATGCGAAAACATCGTATTATAATGTAGCCCCACGGTTCAAAGTAGCTATACTTCCCCCTATTACCATTTGTAGTTGGCTCCCAATTAGACTAATTTACCCTTATTATCTTGAAAATATTTATATTATTATTCAATTAATATAATAGGATCCACATAACCTCTAAATTTAGAATAGACTTTATTCTAGCAAGATATTACAAGATTTAGCATATTTTTAATGCTTTTATTTGTAGCGAAAGAATGTTGTTTTTAATGATCCAAACCGATATTTATTTAACTGTTTTTTATTTACAAATTTTTAAAAGCGTGAAACCCAATGACCTTTAACTGTTCCCTTTGCTGGTGTTTCAAGGTTAAAGATTGAAAAGGCTGTAGGGTTCATATTTCTCAATCGATTTGGACAAATTTGGACTTATTTGAAAGGTCTTTGAATCCGAGACAAGTTTGAATCAATTTCAATGGACTGTGTATTTTATAGCTTGGTTATTCTTCTCTTCCTACACTGAGAAAAAAAGAGGGTGCGATTAACATTTTTTCCTCATAACTTTAACAGTTAACACTTTTTAGGTGTAAAAATATATCAACATTTTTTAATGTTAATTTTACATCTTTTTAGGCCAAAATTAACATGAAAAAGGGTTACTTTAACCCCTAATACACCTAAAAAGCATAATAATTACACCGATTTCGGATCAATTCTGCAGGGTAAAATTAACATTTCCGGAATGTTATTTTAACCTTTTCGGATTTCTTTCAGTGCAATTAGACAATTTTCCTTCATCTCGCGCAACAAAGGATATATATATTCCTATTCGTTCCATCAATTTTATTATACACAATACTTCTAGTATATATTTCTCTAAGAATTTATAACTGAATTTCCCTGTAACATCTATTTAAATGATGATTTCCATCTTTCTTGTAGGCTCTCTTCTTTCTACAAATTAATTTACTGATTTTTGCACAAAAAGTAATCCAATTTATTCCAGGAAACTCTTGTAAAATGTTTCAGAGATTTTAATTAATTTATCAGTCCTCAAATCTTCCGTGAAAATATTCATAGTACTAAAATTTCTCTTCAGTGTTTCATGCTTTATGGTGCCAGTAGCACCAGTGGATTTATGCATTTCAGGGATTTGAGGTATCTCTTTTGCATATGACCCAATTTTCTTGAATTTTGCAACAATTTGAATTTTCCACTCAAATGCCTCAACTGAAAGTTAGGCTGAAGAAAAACTTTGTGTCGAAAGTCAAAAGAGAACTTTTGGGAGCTTTCAAGAGGAGGAGAAGGGGGGTAGATTGTGGGTGGAGGAAGGTTGAAGGGTTTTTGGAGAGAGAGAGAGCATAGATTAATTTACAATCCCATCCAATTGAGTTGAAATTCTGTGGCCTTGCAGATGGATACACAGTGATGGATGTTGTGATGTACTGGAAACCAACTCCGGTGCGTGGGGTGGAGGAGGCTGAATTGCCTCAATTCACCATAATTGGGTACGAGACGAATGACCGCAAAGAGGAACTGGCCACAGGAACCTACCAAAGGCTGTCATTGTCCTTCAAGCTCCAGCGCAATATTGGCTATTTCGTCTTTCAGACCTATTTGCCCAGTATCCTCATTGTCATGCTATCCTGGGTATCATTCTGGATCAATCATGAGGCCACGAGTGCTCGGGTTGCCCTGGGTATCACCACAGTTCTCACCATGACCACAATTAGTACAGGAGTGAGGAGTTCACTGCCACGCATTTCCTACGTAAAGGCAATCGACATTTACCTTGTGATGTGCTTCGTGTTCGTCTTTGCCGCCCTCCTTGAGTACGCCGCCGTCAATTACACGTATTGGGGTGCCAGAGCCAAGAAAAAGAGCAAAAAGAACAAGGAAGCAGAACAGAAAGTTACAGGTACCACCCGAACTTTTCACTAAAAATTCAACAATTTTGGCTTTCATCCAAAAGGCCATTCAATAAATGATTATGGAAGCACACAATATGCTCTCCAAATTGATAATAAATAACCATGCACTAAACAATTTGCCATTATTGTAGGAAAATCAGCAAAGGTTGAAACCACCTCATGCTCCACGGAGGACATCATCGAGCTGCAGGACGTTAGGATGAGTCCGATTGCCTCGTTGCGCAATCGACACAATGCCAGTTTGGGCTGGGCCGTTGGATCAGATTCCGTAGACATTGCCAAGTTCCCACCTAGCTTCCGAATCGCCCGAACCTACGGATCCAGCAGATCTGGCCTCAGATATCGAGGCAATCGAGGTAAGATTTAACCTTCCACTTTAGCAGTAAAGAATGGTTTAGGAAATTTCCTGGAAGATTTCTGGATTGTGATTTAGTCAAACAGTCTAACCGATAACTTCTGCGAGGATAGCCAGTGTATTAAGACATCCGCCTTTTAATATGGGGATCTTGCCTATATTTAACGGTTATTGACACTGAAGATTGAATATTTTTCAACTGAAGAGTTTGCTGCTCTAAGTCTAAATGCACCGAGAAAAATGTGGATGGTAAAATTTACTATCCTTCCATACAAAATTTTAATGAACGGATAGTCCAAGTTAGTTTCTAAGAGGGATCTCAGTGGCACAATAGGCAAGAATATTGGATCTTGGGCGGATAAGATCTCTGACTCGAATCTCAAAGTGAAATATTTAAAAATTGAAATATTTGAAGGATGCTGCATTTAACGGCAGACGACTTACTCCTAAAAGTGTAAACCATTAATTTTTCAAACGATTTGTGTTTCGAAAAATATCTTCTGTTAGTATGCAATTATTCTTTAAGACTTTAAGACTTTAGGTCTGGTACACCTTTTATAAGACGTAATATAAAACATGCCCATAAAATAAAATAAATTGTGTAATGTTCATAAAAATTTAAAATAAAAGAATAAACCAAATATTTGAATTATTTTTTGAATACAAATTGTTTAGAAGTCTGTTATTTTATTATTATTTTAACGGCTATTGCAGGGAATTCTGCTTTCAAAGAAATATTCGGAACCGAAAAAGCCCACGAATTCACTCCTATGCAGTGACACAGAAAACTTGCATGCACTGAGAGAAATCCGAAAAAGTTAAAATAACATTCCGGAAATGTTAATTTTACCCTGCAATATTGATCCGAAATCGGTGTAAATATTACATTTTTAGGTGTATTAGGAGTTAGAGTTAACGTTTTTCATGTTAATTTTACTCTTGAAAAGGTGTAAAATTAGCATTAAAAAATGTTGATATATTTTTCACCTAAAGTGTTAAAGTTATGAGGAAAAAATGTTAATCGCAACGTGTATCCACGGGAGAGGTGTTTGGAATAAGCTACGGAAACGCCATGATATATGCAAAGTATTTTTGGCGCCAATTTTGCGGCCATTTTCAGCGCTAACGGCTCATAACGCCTCCACCACACCTTTTAGATTAGCAAAATTCTATGAAAGTAAAATTTGTGTCTCTTCCTTTCTAAAAAGATTTGCATATGTCTATCCCACTCTTTTGGACTCGAAATTAGACTAAACTAAATCTAATTTGGTGTGATGTTCAAAAGAAGAAGAAGAGTAGAAAAGAGTAGGACAGACATATATCAAACTTTCAAGGAAGAAAGGGATGTGAATTTCAACTTTATAAAATTTTCCTGATCTAAAAGGTGTGTAGGAGCCACATAAAATGCATTTCAAATTTACCACTTTGAAAATTTTGCGTACTTTTGGGAGCAATTCAAAAATTAATTTATAAATAAGCTCCTTATAGTAGACAATTAATATCAAAATCTTTCAATCCGTTTTTCTTTAAGCCGGAACTCCCTATATTTCAAAATTTCTAATCACTCTCCTTCTCTGATACGGGATCGAGAGAGTAATACCCAACAATAGCTTTTGTTTTGAGAATATGTTTTCGATATTTCAGTGAATGTGAATGAGATCTAGATCTAGTCATTTCGCTCACTCTAATAGGAAATTCTGAAAACATGTTTACATAACAAAAGTTATTGTGCGATGGCCATAAGCTCGTAAAGAAAGGAAGCAGTCTATAGTTGGTTTGATCGAGGACACTTGAGCATGAAGTTCTGTGTTCTGATAAGTGTGATAGGTGTTGATAAGTGATTATGTCTCTTTAGGTTTCCCAGATTCCTCCATTCCTTGGTTCGAATTTCCTTTAGATGAGCAAAAAGCTTCTGGAACTAACACTAAACCTACCAAGCCCCTGTCAAACTGACCGGTTTAAAATTAACACTTTAAACCAGGGGCCCATCAAGCCTAATAAAAAGTGAAGCTATTTTTTTAAATTTTCCTTGTAAAAATTATGCAGATATTCCACCGCGACTTAAACAAATTTGCTGGTAGTTCTTGTATTATTTCGGCGAGCATTATGAAATATGTAGTTTTAGTTAGCTTTTAATGCATTATTTCGAAATATATCAGACTGATAAGTCAATTCTCTTTAGGAAAAAACTTGCCAATAGTCTTCAGTGCCTCTATGCAAAAACGTATGGAAAAATTAAATGTCGAGAGGCCCCTGCTTTAAACGGTACAATGTCACTATCAAACTTTATGAATTTCCTAAACTATGCATATGCTTTATCTTTTAATGTTTAAGTTTAAATTTTTTGTTCTTTTCCAAGAATTTTTTTTGAATATCCTACCCTACCATGGTTTGTCATTTGATCGAATAACGACTAAAAACGGTCGGTAGATTTAGTGTTAAAGATGTTCGACTCTCATCGAGTGACCTCCACTATACTTTATCATACATGGCTTAGAACAAAGACTTATTCATAATTAATTAGAGTGGTTCGAGTTCTCTGTTCCTTGAAAAACATATGGGTTCCCTGGGTTGCCTTAAAAAATGTATAAGCTCTCCAGGTTCCTTGTAAGTTCCGTGAAAAATGGGTTCTCCGTAAATTTCCCGTGAGTTCCTTAAGTTTCTCGTGGGTTCCCTGATCAGATTGACTCGAGTTCCTCAAAATTAGTTACCCCTTGGCTTAGGATTGATAAATCTAATTATAATAGAAAATAAAATAACAATTCATGTTTATAAATTTCTCTTACAAGGAGACCTATGTTCCCCTATCTACAGAATCATGAGCCGCATTATTTTTACAATTCTCTTTAAATTTTAGCAAAACGATACATTGCAAATATTGAATTGAATTGAATGACTGAATATATAATATAAATTGTCACTACATTCATTGAAAAATTTAAATACTGAATAATTAAATTGGTTTCCCTGCATGACTACAATGCAACCCTCTTGAATTACATTAAATATAATATAGAATATTTACGTTAAGTTTAAAATCAATAAATTCATTTATCACTTAAGAGGAATCTCATTATAATTAAGCTTACATATTATGAAACAAAATCGGTTTTTAAGTTTTGTTTTAATTATCGAAATTGCACAATGTAATATTTTTGTTTCACACAATTCATTTATTATAATTATGGAATTGGGTTGCAGAAATAATTGAAAAAGTTTTAATTAATTAAGTAAAATAAATTATGCCATGAACAAAGAATAGGTTGTATTGAATTTAAATTTTAAATCCTTAATTTCGTTTTGAAATAATTTTATTGCTGGAATTCAAAGATAGAGCAGCATTATCGCTTGGATAATTTATTGTTGTAATTTACTTGGTCTGTAAACACTGTGCGACACGTTGTGGGTGTCTTTGACGAGAGTGCCAAAACTTGTTAGAGGGTAATTTAAGGACCTCAAATCTGCAATCTGTTTGTCCGGGTCACCTCTAGATTTTTTTGGAAAAGCATATTTAGTTTTTTGATGTTTTATAAAATTCAAAAATTCATATCTCCGGTTCTAATTATCCGGTGGTAGTCACATAAAGCTAAACTGACGCGTAATTTCATCCTCTATAACTCTTGTGAACATATCAAGCATCTACGATGAAAATGAAGTATATTTTTTAAAGATTTTTTGAAAAAGGGCACCTAAAATGGTGCATTTTTCTGTGTTTTTTCCATCTTCTAGTAATTTTCCCACTTTAATAGAGCATTTTATATGTCAAATAACTATGCCTAAAAGTTAGAGAATTTAATATTCTTTCATATCTTTTTGGTTTGAATTTTCTATCCTAATTCGTTTATTCACAATAATTTATTGAAGATAAAGTGCATTAAAATCTCTTATTATATATAATTATATTAGTATCTTTGTCTAACCTACTGAAGAGCATTCTCTTTTGCACTCTCACTTACAAATTTCATATAAAAAGAGGTGAAATGAAAGAAAAGAGACGTATTTAGAAATAGAGAGAGAAGAATAGCTGTTATGAGTGCCAAAAAACTATTCTTCTCTCTTTATTTCTATATACGTCTCTTTTTTTCATTTCGCCTCTTTTTATGTGAAATGTGTAAGTGAGAGTGCAAAAGAGAATGCTCTTCAGTAGGTTAGACAAAGATACCAAATAATTGTATATAATAAGAGATTTTATTTTTATAATAATGCATTTTATTTTCAATAAATTATTGTGAATAAACGAATTAGGATAGAAAATTTAAACCAAAAAGATATGAAAGAATATTAAATTCTCTAAATTTTAGGCATAGTTATTTGACATATAAAATGCTCTATTAAAGCGGGAAAATTACTAGAAGATGGAAAAAACACAGAAAAATGCACCATTTTAGGTACCCTTTTTCAAAAAATCTTTAAAAAATATACTTCATTTTCATCGTAGATGCTTGATATGTTCACAAGAGTTATAGAGGATGAAATTACGCGTCAGTTTAGCTTTATGTGACTACCACCGGATAATTAGAACCGGAGATATGAATTTTTGAATTTTATAAAACATCAAAAAACTAAATATGCTTTTTCAAAAAAATCTAGAGGTGACCCGGACAAACAGATTGCAGATTTGAGGTCCTTAAATGACCCTCTAACAAGTTTTGGCACTCTCGTCAAAGACACCCACAAAAAGGTAAATTTTGTCGCACCGTGAAATCAGCAATTATCGTATCTTATTAAAAAATCACTTTTCAAAGGAGCTGATGATTCAAGTATCAAATAAATTAGAATAATTGCTGATCTAAGAACGATTTTGATAATAATTAACAGAACATTTTTGATTTTGTTACCGTACTACAGCCCAAACGATAAGAGATTATACTTGCGTTCTTCAATGACCGCTCCCTAAGTCAATATTCTCTAGAGACGTGTCTTTTTTTCTTTGTTCACCACCCGATCCTCCCCTTCTAAAAAGATTTTTTTTCGTTTTTGAATGTGTTTTGAAAGATACTGAATATTTTAACTCGATTTTAACTACTCCAAGGGACTTAGGGTAGACGGGGGTATTATCGATCAGTTAAAGAAATGATCAACTTTAACAGACAAAAAAACCATATATATTCGAATCTTTGAAGTGAAAACTTGTTGTAGTCAATCTTGAAGATCTCCTCTACAAAATCGACCACTCACATTCTTGATATATTTATTTTCGAGTGGTTTAAAACACGAAAAACTTTTCGAAGTGAATTTGCATATAATATCGATCAGCTGATGGTATTATCGATCAGTCGATGCTTGTAGTATCGATCAAGGAAAAAATGGATTTTACACGTAAGATCAGGCACTGTAAGAAAAATAAGATAAAGGATAAATAAAATAAAAAATAGATAATTCAAATACAAAATTCTAATGGGAACAATCAAAATAATTTAATACACCACAAAAATTGTTTGGAATTTTCAACTTCCTACACAGCAAAGTGAATTTTCGGAGTGGCTACTATTGTAATTTTGTGTATATATTTTTAAAAATCACTTTTCTTGTGCAAATATTACTGGAAAAATTGTAAAATTCTTTATTTGACATCGTGAAACATAAAATAATCAAACAATCATATAATAATTAAAGTTCTTGTAGCAAATTTATTTTTTTTATCCATCAATTGGAAGAGAAGTCGATATTACAAGCATCGCTTGATCGATATTAGAAGTGTTTTGGTAATACCAGCGTCTACCCTATTTTTTGAAGTTTTTGAAAAGCTTTGAAATTTACTGTCATACAACATTTGTTACAGTCGACATAATGAATTTTGCTTTTTTTTTCTTAATTAGTATTATTTTTCAAATCTAGAATCCAAAGGGTATGAGATACTAACTTACGGTTTTTAGTGACCCTCCATCTTAATATTAATCTTCAGCGCCACTAGCGGCAATCTAACGAACTTTCCATGTACCAAACCTCTGTAAAGTATTATAAATGGCTCAAATGGTACATAAAACCATTGTCCATTAAATTTTCTTAAAATATCTCAATCATCAGACATCATGAATTCATATTTTTTGCAAAATTTAATTAACTAATTTATTTAATTTATTTATTTTTGAATAGGAACAGCTCAGAACCGTCCCAAAATGCTCCATGCCATCCGTCGGGGTGCTTCTGTGCTGAAAGTCACCCTGCCCAAAATCAAAGATGTCAACATCATCGATAAGTATTCAAGGGTGGTGTTCCCAGTGAGTTTTCTGGCCTTCAATGCAGGCTACTGGATATTCTACGTATTGGAATGATAATAGGGATGGTGTGAATAGTAAAACTACGGACAACCGTTCAGGAACTGGGTCAAAGAGGCACATTAGAGTTTATTGGAAAAGGAATCAAATAGAGAAAAAAAAAGTTTTGAGCGTTATTGATGATTTCATTGATGCAACAAATTGCGCATAAATTTCTTCCACAGCATGGGATCACCTGTTTCTCCTCCCTCACCTTACATTGTAACATCTAATGCCCATTTATTTCCCATTTCTTCTCGCGTTGACACCAAAAAGGCAAAGATAGTGTCATCTTCAGCCTCATTTGTCCATGATTGTCGAATGATAACTGAGACTCTTGCTGGAGTTGTAAAAATAAAAATTGATAAGACAGATGATGGAGGTTGTTAGACGAAGAGGGGAAATTTCTTCCAGCATGCTCACAGCCTCCAACAGTGTATGACCCACAAAATCTGCCCAAAATGTTCGCGCACTCGCTTTTGGTAAATACAAGGGGCCCCACATTGGGGGCATTATCGATTTGATGCTGCAGACTATGCTGAGAGTCCACTTTGCTCTCACGTCTTCTGATTTATGCGCATTTTGCTGGCAAACGACGAAATACGGCCACAGTGTCGTCCTAAAATTATTGATGCGGTAAACTTCCTAAGATGGTTATAAAATGTTGCACAAAGAAAAAAGAAAACTTCAATATGAAAAGGTAAGATTTTTCAGGATTTTTAGTTTTTCCCAACATTTATGCTCCAAAGTTATTTTCAGCTCAGTTAATTTAATGCTTGACCGATATCCGATTTTTTTTTGTACAAAATAAACAATAACTTCACAGAAAAATTTTACTTTAACTTATCTAAGGACAAATTGTGGCTTTATGAATAAACCACGCCTATTATAGTCAAGTGTGCTAATCCGGGCGTCTCGCTATGTGGATCGTTTATGACTATGCTAACTAGATAATCCACTTAAAAGTAATATTTTTATTTTTATTTCCGTAATATAGTCACTACAGTAACATAATATAACTATTCAAGTTTGAGAAAAAGCAAAAATAATATTTTTATCCATTAAATGAGTGAGTGTAATCGACTCATTTCAATCTTGTGCCAGCTGGGTTCTTCACTAAAAATTTTCTAGCAGTGATATTTTCACTAATGACATCTGGTTGATTGAAAACATTTATTGTTTTTTCCTTGTGAACAAAAAAGTATTTTAAATCCAAAAGTTTAATTTTAAGTGAATTAGCGAAAAGGCGACCCAGTTAGTGCACGCTGACTTATTTCAGTATTATCATTATTTTAGAAATTTTCTTTAATATTTTTGATAATTTTTTTTATATTATGTTTCTGAATGAAACAGTGAATAATTCTATGGATTTAGAAGAAGTAAAAAAGAATTTCATCAGTCCTAAAAAAAGCGTTTAAGTAGCACTGTTTGGAAAACGATCCAGTTACTCCACCTTACTACCCAGCGAGCACCAAGTGCTAAGCGTTTTCAAATCAGCTGAAAAAATATATATTTCCAGCTGAGCTCTGCTAACCTTGAAGTGACACTAGCGATCGCACCGGCAATTAGTCAAAGTTATTCTTTTTCCCCAATCAAGTGAGAGACTTTAATGAACTTGGTTTTTGTCTTTGCTGAGGTTGCCGGAATTGAGTAGAAGCTAAATGTAAACCTTTTCCATTATTACAATTTCATGATTCTTACAATAACCACATTTGACATTAAAAAATAAAGCAAAAAAATAAAATAAAATTCGCAATAAATAAAAAAAAATATTTATAATATATTTTGAATAATATGTATTCTTCAACCTTTTCCGACCAATTTAATTTTTGTATTGTTTAAGTTTATCAAAAAAAAAATATTATGAATCCATTTACAAAAAAAAAAAATACAGTGGTGGCCAAAATAATAAGACCACCTTTGATAAGCCAACTTTTTTACCTTTCTTAATTTTTTATTCCAATGCGTTGAAATAATTTTGATATAGAAATGTTCAAGTGATTTCTATACGTCGAATAAGTGTTGTTTTGGCCATTAGAGATCTCTATTTTGACATATAGTACGTGAATAGTGATAATATGCTCGGACAATAAAATAGAACCACTAAACTCAAATTTATTTCAATTATTTAAAAAATAACAAAATTTTAGTGTAACGTCAATAATTATTTAGTGTCTTGACAATTAATTGTTCAAGTTTGAATAAAGGAAACTATGAGGAAATGGAGCAAATATAGAACTTTCTTTTTAGAGGCTCTATTAGGTTTTTGAGGCTACGAAAGCATATGGAATGATCGTGAATATTATAGCTGACTTCATTAAATTACGAAAATCAATAATCCATAACACAATATGGGGTTTACGTAAACATAAGACTCTGACCAAAAAATGAAGAATTTTTGGTCGGGAGTATGTTTAATACTTCTATTTGACCATTCTCTATAGACAGCATACCGCAGCATAAATTCTATAACAATATAGATAATAAAAATCGTGATTACAATATCCCCCAATTTGATAAATAATTTCAGGGGAAATTCCAAGTTCATTCTGAGAAAAAGAAAAAAAATGAAAGAGAAAATCTGCTAAATGGTTTCCAGCGCCATCTACCGACAGTGTTTAGTTCTGCCATCATCCGCTGCGAGCGCTACACAGTGCCATTTTCATGTATTTGCTTAGCACTTTTTTTTCGAGAGCTGCTGACTGGCCAGCAGACCGATTCAGCAAAAAAAAATGCCAAAAATGCTATTTTTTCTGCTGACTGTGCTCGATGGGTATATACTACACTAACGGCCAAAACATTAAATACACCCTTCGTAAGCTTAAATACACGTGATTTGGTCCAGGAAAACGCTGTAATCTCCAGTTCTATTGACTGAAATAGTTTCATATATAAACCTAAGAACAGTTTTAAACAAGATTTGAGAAAATACATGAGCTACAAAATTTATAATTTGAGGATCAGTCAAAAATTAGCTTTTTGGAAAAAATGCAAAAGTAGCCCCACATTCTAAAACTGATCTAATCTTTTAATAATCATTTAATAAAAGCTAAATACTATTAGTAAATATTATTAAGAGTCAGAAAAACTGAAAATAATACCGAGGGAATATTTACTGTTTGTTAATGCATTTCTATGAAAGAGTTAAATCTTTTTGTTTGAACTACTATTATTCCGTGCGAAATTCGTTCTACGGCCGATTTATTCAAAATAAAACCTCTACGGGTATGCAAATTTTCTCGATGCTTAGAGTGGAGTAAGTACTTTTGGCCACTTTAAGGTTTCAAGTGCTTGTAATTATTAAAATCTTCTTTTAAATAAAATAAATTTTGTGCAAAGATACCTTAATGCCGTTTCTTCCTAATAATCCAAGAGAATTCCCATTTTTTTTGTGGATATTTTAGTGAAAAATTCATTTTATGCGATTATGTATGTTTCAGTACTTTTGGCCACTTTGTAAGCACTTTTGGCCACTTGTTTCCAAGAGAATTTTAATAAGATAACAGAAGAAATAGCTTTCGAAAACTTTCACAAATACACAGCACAAGTCCTATTCTTATTTAACACCAATTTTATGTGATTATTAGAGTATTTTAAACGACTTTTTGCACATTTTCTATTTGATGTAAAAATCAGTCAAAAGTCGCGATTGTTTTCACTGAAATCCGCGAGGTTCACCACGTGTAAAATGTATGAGAAAATGAATGGCCAAAAGTACTTACACAGCCGAAAAAAGTAAGCTCTTTTAGCCACATCCGATTTTCATTTAATTTGTTAGAAAATCTTATTAAAAATGACATCACAATAAAATTTAGTTAATTAAGAAATGGACTTTCATTGAATGACATCAAATATTCACATCAAAAATATGAAATAATGCAAAACAATTTCTCTTAACATTAACAAGTTTCTTAAGAATTCCATGTTCTTTTAGTGATTGTTTACCTTGTCGAGAATTTCTTTCAATACTTTTGAATTAATCAAGTCGATACAAAATCAAATATGGTTTTCTGATTCGTTAGATTAGAGGTCACGAAATAAGACTCATTTTCCTGTTATAAATAAACTCATAATTGCCTTACAATGTGATTTTACTTTAGGTGGCCAAAAGTTCTTACATGGCCAAAAGGGCTGACTCTACCCTAATGCCAGTTCGCGCGTTTTTTCGGTCACGAAAATGTGTGTAATACCGGGATTGAGTGTACAGTAGAGCCTCGCTATAGTCCATATTTGGTTCCAGATTTGACGCTTTGGTCGCACTATAGTCCATATCATTTTTTTAAAATTATCAACGACCGCCAAAAATATTAAAGTAATTATGAAAACATTGCATGTCGCGTACTAAAACACATAACCTAACTTAAAATCAGTGTTTTGAAATCAACGGTCGATAAATTGTGGACTGTAGAGCGATGGCCTATACCGGGGTTCTACTGTATATCTATCTGCGTATCGTGGGATTGAAAATTTTAAACAACAAAAGGGTATCGTACCATCTATCGGACAGTGTTATCGCGCCATCTCTTATTGTACAACAGCAAACCTTTGTCAACTCAGTAGTGAGTTAGAGTTTCTAATCGTTCTAAATCATCCGACGATTTTAAAGAATACATCATGAATTACTTTTGGCCGACACTGTTGTAAATAACGACTAATCTATGCTACTTGGGAGCAGTACAGTCCTCAATTGATATACTCGATATACTAAAGCGAAGAGTACGTTATTGCTTTATCTCAAGTAATAATTTTAAATGAGCCATACGACCATCGAATATCTTTTTGGGCCTCGTCAAATTGATTCCAGTGGGCGAAAAAAGATTTTCCAGATCCCAGAAATGGAGCATTTTCCCCGTTTGATGCTGCGGAAGTGAATGCGTGGCATATCTGTTGCCGAGATTCTGGGGAGTGTGTGCGCTAGAATTGTGCCAGGAAACATGCGCATGGTGGCAGTGACCAACCTTACAGATTCCGGAGAGGAGAAAACAGTGGAATTGAGAGGCGTTGTTACCCCAGGTCCTCTGAAAATTCCCATCGCATCAGTACCAATTCAGCATCTTGCCCAATCGCGAGTGCGTCTTTTAGCGAAAAGTGTCCCAATTTCTTTTTGAGAATAGCTCTCTCTTGGGTTTTTTCTTTCAGTCTCTTTTAGATCTTTCGAGTGGAATTCTGGTCCATTTGGAGGACACTTTTGGTCATGTGGTATAAATAGCCTTTGTGGAATTTTCAGTGTGGCAAGTGGATAAGTGCGTTTTCGGGCTTAAAATAAAACGCTTTTTAGTTGGAGAATTGAGACGCAAGGAACGAGGGACGAGTGAAGGAAAAAAAGATCGTAGGTCCCTGAGGAGGTGGCAGGAAGAAGTGGGAAAAAGGGCGAAAATTGTGGGTGGATTGAGGGGAGAGGAAGGAAAGAAAAAAATTTTCCTTGTGAGAAGTGGGTGTGTTAGCCAAAATTTCAGAAAGTGAACTCTTGCGTTGTGGAGCGCAGACATTTGCCAGTGCAGTGGGTGGATCCAGTGAGAGGAATCCTGTGCAAGGACATGGTGCTGATGTGAGTGGTACAAGAGAAAGTGGCTCTCAGTGCTTGGCTAAACATCTGGTAGATATCACATAAAAAAAAGTGGACAAATGTGAGGAGTAATTCCGTGAAAGCTGGTGATTTGGCCCGACATGAGGCGCAGCTATAAAAGAAGACTCATCTGGTCACAGCCGATCCCCTAAGTTCATCGGCTGCCTCTTCCATTTATTTTCTCGTATACCAACTTCAGCCATCCACAATACAATTTTCTCCAGGACTCCTGACCCACCAGGGATGCCATCGACACAGCCCCATGCCTAAATGCGTCGTAATGGCGAGATTTTCCGCAGGAAGTGCGTGAACATCCCTGTTTGAAAGAAAAAACCACCAACTCCACAGCATCTTCACGCAGAGATATCTCCACAAATGATATACCTCTGCATCTTGGTGATCCTGTGCTTGGGTGAGTCCTTCTGTTCATTTCAGTGTCCCCAAAATAGCCCATCCACCTCCTTCAGCAGTTTCCTTTTTTCCTTTTTGGGAAAATTCCAAAAGGGCGTGGAATGGGCAAATGGTGGAGCGCAAAAAAAAGAGTGGTTCGTTGAGAAAAGCCCGTGGGATGCTGTGATATCGATTTCATTATCAGACTCAGCGCCGACGCAAATCTACCGTTCATTCATAGAGAGTTCTCCCTAACCGTGCCACCCACCCACATCCACCCATCCACCCACCGCCTCCGCTACATCGATCTCTCCCCTTTCAGACACGCCAACTGCTGATGCAATCCAATTGGCTCCTCCAGCCACCTGGATACCTATCCTGACACCCCAATAGCCCAAGATATCAAGCACCACAGTCCCCAATACATACCATCCCCAAACCATCCCCAAACCATCCCCAAAAATTGAAAACCAGCTAAAAGGGATAATTGCACATTGATAGAGAGTGAAAGGAGGAATAGATAGGGCTGATATCGAATGAGGGTTTCCCATATTAAAGTTGCGTTTGGACTTACCTTGAAAATTTTGAACTGTTTGAAGCCAACTCACAATTGATCAGAAACTCAGCTTACACTTCTCAGAACAACACCGCATTTAGACAGATATATAGTATATTTATCCCTCTTTACAAGGCTCAGAGTCTTGTGCACAAGGATCACCTCAATTTAGACATATATCGTGTAACGGTCACGAATGCAGAAAAATTCCCATACGGATTTGTATGTGAAGGTAAGAAATTGGCTTCAACTTTGAAGGCCACTCGCAGAGGACTATCCAAGAAGCAAAATAGCTGCCTTATAGAACCAAGTATTAAACAAGTCTTTTAGTGCACCTTTCAAAGACTTAAAGTGAGAATTTTCTGTAGAAATTCCTATAGCAGCTCTTTAGATCCTTGAGAGTGCGCCACTTTACTTATAGTATAATCTCAATGATGGGACCAAGAGCGTTATAAGCAAATAAAAGGATTTTTGGTTCTATAGTGCCTTACTTAAGGAATTCTACAACACTATATCGTCAGTTAAATCAGCATTTATCGTAACTTCATTTTTGCGATTTTGAGATATATACATATTTAGAATTGGTGTAATTTTGTTTATTAAACGCACTTAAGTAAAAGAAACTATAATAAGAACAATGAAAATTATTTTCAATAAAAATTATCGTAAGTGCCCGTAATTAATAAAAAATTATCAGAATTTGTCGTAACTTTCATTTTTTCGGAAGTTACGACAAAATTTCATACTAAATTTTCTCTAATCAGCATTTGCCGTAACTTCTTTTGCTCACTTGCGTGGCTTGTAATTTGCAGCAAGAATTTAATATTTCTCATTGAAACGTTCACAAACTCTTCCAAATATCCAAAGACTGTGCAAATCATGCGATATTAAATCAAATTAATTCAATATTTGTGAGAAAAAAGTAAGAAAAAATCTGTGTCCATCTGTTATTAATTCAAAATAAAACAAGTAACACGGCACGCAAAATTTATTCAATAAAATTTATGTAATAAAAGCTTTAAGGGACAGGCATAAGAGTTTAATTAATTAATTTTGTCAAATAAAGGCGCTTATTATCACTAGAGTAATTGAACTTGATATAATGTAGTTTTGAAAATTGTCGTAACTTCCAAGATCTCCATACATTAGATTAGAAGTTACGGCTTTATAAACGATGGAAGTTACGATAAAATATTATTGTGTTTCTTCTAACATATTTCTCAATATTGCAGCTTTTAAATAATTTTTTAAAGATTTTCTCGAGTTAACTTACAGTTTATTAGTGCCACTTTTATTATTTTGACTCAAAGTATCGCATTCGGGGCTGATTTTTAAGAAAAATAATATTGAACTGAAAATTTCGTCTCCTGAAAAGTTGTCAAAAGGAAGTCACGACAAATGCTGATTTAACTGACGAATATTAAGAAAAAATTGTTTGTTGGGTAGCTAAATTCAAAGAGTAATACGTCCTTGAGGCTTTATTAAAAACTCCGTTGCAATGGACGGTTTTTACAGAACTGTGAAAATTTAGGAAAACTCAACAAAATTTCCACTATGAAATTTTTCTAACGTTATAATTTGAAAGAGATTAAGTGACTTATTCAAGTGACAATAATCTAATAAGTTGTGGGAAAAGTGATAAGTAAATTATTGATTTTTGATCTGGCTAAATGACCACAAATTATCATATCAGTAATCCCATGTTTACTACTACCTCAGTTTTCGCTATTTTATCATACGACGTTTCGGATAGAATTTTGCCTTCCTCGGCAAATTTTTTCCCTTCAAATTCCCTTGCAAATTCTTTTCCTCGGCAGACAATTTTTATAATTTTGATAAATTTAACAAATTAAAAAAAAACTCACCTGAAAATTAAAAGAACATTATCAAAAGTTGAATTAATTTATCAAAAATGTAAAAATAGTTTTCACTTGTACAGTAGACTCTCGCTAATTCGGTTCTTTTAACATCGGACTACTTTTTAATTCGGGCGGCAATTAAATTTGAATAAAGTTTATTTTTATTCATGAATTTTCATTCTAATTGCTGAATGCAGCAAATATGCTCAAACTTGTCATGATTTTTCTTAGTTAGGGTAAGTGTGCCAAATTTTGACATAGTTGCACATAAGCACCGAAGTCCTAAGTTTGAAATGCATTATTTTTAATTCATATTGATATTTTTTGTTACTTCTTTTTCGGGAGGGTTGTGTGGAACCTTAAAAACTAGTTTATCATCTTTGTTTTCTTTAAATCACTTTCTAAAATATTGAAATATTAATAAAAATATGGACATTGCTTTGGGTAGTATTCCGGCCACTTTGAGTGAAATACCGCCCACCTTTTTTCTGACCACCTTTTGTGATGGATCGGATAGAAAATATCAAAACGTCAAGCGGAACGAGTTTTACATTTAGTTTAATTCGTTTATATGACCCATAAGCCCTGAGATCTTCCGTGTAATTTGTCCTGAAGACCTGAAGAATAGCATCTTAAATTTACGCGCAGATTTCCGTAGCAATTTGCCCTTCCTGAACTCTTCCAAGGCCTTTTCCACATCATCTTTTTCATAGAAACGATGTTTGTTTTTCTCTGGACATTGTAGAACTCAGAAATTGAAAAAAAAACACAAAATGAATAAGAAATTTAGGAAAGAAAAAGATGTTGCCGGAATATCGAACGCTACCTCACCGGAGAGACGCTCACAAAGTATATATACTTTTTTACGCGAATTACAGGATCCAGCTGGGAAATTTTACCCGAAGTTTAAAGATTGATTCACTATTAACATAAACAGAAACAATCTTTAACGAAAACTAATCAATTTTCATGAAAAACACCGAAGGAAAACCTTCTGCACTTCACCACAAATCGTAAGACTGCTAGAAACACAATCGATCTGTCACATTTTTTGTAAGACTCTTTCCACACTGAGTTTTTACAACGCAATTTAAATTAAAATTATACCTAAAATTTAACTGTCTTTGTGTTAATATATCCTAAAATGAATAAATATTTAAAACCAAAATGAATTCATTGACTCTTCGAAGATAACATACATAATTTTAATTGATTTATTTCTACTTTGTGTTGGTATGCCACGGTATCTTGCGGAGCTTGTGGTGGCTGGATCATCAACTAGGGCTTCGTGTCTCCGTGTGCCTAGTTCAGGTTGTCGCATTCTCCGCGACTCCCTATTTGTTGAGGGAATCGTTCTTTGGAATAATTTACCTCGCGAGCGGAAGAGGGAGCTTATCCTTAGATTTGTTGGTGCCGCGCGCTCCTCGTGCCCCACATGAGCCTTTTTTCTTCTTCTTTTTTTTTCTAAATTTAAAACTTCTTAAATTTTATGAAGCTAAGCTAATTGTATAGAGGACAGATTGTCCTATTCTTTATCAATAAATTGAATTGAATTGAATTGAATTGAATTATTTGCATGGCCGAAATTACACTCTAAGTGGCCGAAATTAGAAGCTGGCCGAAATTTGGCACACTTTCCCTATGTTGTGATATTTCATTATTGAGTGTTTTAGTATTTACGATAAACACGGGTACGTAATGAGATTAGAGAAAAAAATCGTTATATTTCAAACAGTTTCAAACCTGAATTTCTTTCTAATTTGGGTGACATTCGGTTCCAAATGCCCGAATTTGAGAGAGCCTACTGTACTAGAAGGAGATAAATAATTCCCGAAACGAAAAATATAAGAGAATAAATCTAAACGAGGTCAAAACCCGTGCCAGGGACGGATTTAGAAATGTGGGGGCCTCATGCCCATTTGTGGAGGCCCCAAAAATCTTACGTTTTCCAACAGTGTTGCAACTTTAAAATTTTATTTAAATTTTTATTTAGGCTCTTTTAAGATCGGGCTACTTTTTAATTCGGGCAGCAGTTGCATTTGAAAAAAGGTTTGTTGTCATTTTTCAAGTTTGATTATGATTATCAAATGAAGCAAATATACTCAAATTTGCCATAGTTTGTCTTAGTTTCGATGTGATTTTGCATTATTAAGGGATTTTCATGAAATTTACAATTAATATGAGCATATAAACTATAATTCATACAATCTGCTTTTAGCGCTCTTGATCCGTGTTTGTGACTACTAAAAGTAAAGTGGTAAGCTCTTTAGGGTCTTATGAGCTTGTACAGGAATTTCAACACAAAATTCTCATTATAAGCCTTATAAAGGTGTAATAAAAGACATGTAAAAGGCTTAGTTTTATAAGGTAGCTATTTTGCTTAATGGCTTTCTTGGGTGGTAATTCTGATAAAGACAAAATGTTCTTTTAATGTGTTTTAAATTAGAAATTTTAATTTAAATCCAATCTTTCGGAGAATTTCGTAGTCTGAAAGCTTCCTAAAGCCATCAAGAAAATTTTTCTTTGAAGAAAATTACAGGAAATTGATCAAAAATGGAATGAAAATGCTCTTTACGGATCTCAAAGAATTTTTGATTTATTTTTTTTTTCAAAAATTCAATCATAAACTCTATTTCGATTATTTTAGTTTAGGGTGTTATGAGGAAAGCTATGGCTAGATATTCCCTAATAGTTTTTTTGAAAACGACATCATAGCTTTCTTTGGGAGAAGTTGATCAAAAAGTCACCCAAAGTTCCTTTAAAAGTATATTTTAAAAATTTTGAAAAATACGTTTTGCATAAGAATTTAAATTTTGAAAACATAAAAAAAATACTTTAATGTGATTTAAAGTTTTGATTTCTGGCTTAATATATGTAGTCAAAACTAGCCTAAAATTGTAATTTAATTGATTTCCTATATTGAGATTCTAAAGTCACTATTTCTCAAAACAAAAATTTATTCAAGAAAGTTAAAAAGTTTCAAATTACAATAAAAATGACTGGTTTTTAGTCTATTTTACTTACTTAGAGTTGAATTGCGAACTAGAAAAGGAAACGTAAAGTAGTAGCAAAATGTTTAATAATTAAAATAACGATTTTGAGTAAGGGCCTCAGTACATAAAAGATCACCTTTTCCAAAATGCAACCCGTTATCCTTGGAATACCTTGGAAATTATTTTTCTGTAATTTAACTTCTCGAAATACTTGCTACAAAATCTGATATGAAATCAATGGAATCAATAATGTACATTAAGGTCAATATTTCAGTTCGTTTATCAGTAATTCATTTGAAATTATTTTAAATAATACATTTTGAAAAATACTTTTCTTGTCTTTACTGATAACGAAGTATTTTAAGAATAAGAAGTCACATGCAGAAGTGTGATAATAATTTCATATAAAAAAATCTATTTATAAAATTTCAGTAAAGGTGAACCTCTTAATAAAGCTTTATACAATTATGCTCAAATGATTAAAGACTACCCTAGAAGAGCAACTAAAAATTTTATTGTGTCTTCCATTGATTCATCCATTTCAATTTTCATTCATTGTTGATTTACTTGGAAAATCTATTTCGTTAATTGGAAGAAAAAATACCTCGTTATTTTTTATTTACGTATTTAGAAACTCTTCCAAATAAACCGTAATTTGTTACTGGGAAATATTTTTCTAAAATATTTTTCCCATTAATTTTTTTTCACCAAGACGACCAAGCTTAGGATAAATGTCCCAATTAAAAACCATTTCTAGACGCTTCAACTTTGACAGAAGATTCAACACATTAAGTTCATATTTTTTCTGAAGAGAATTACATAAATTTGCTCTTTGACTCTTCTAGAATGTTACTGTTTAGTGAGAATTCTTTAGATATAATTTGAAAATTTCTTAAATACAAGAAAATACGGGAGTGCAAAATGCTTCTATTGGAATCAAAATAATCCAAATGGAGACAAGGGAAAGTTTCTAATTGGAGACAAACAGAGTAAGTAAAACCGCGACGAAAGGCTTCCAAAACCTTGTTGAGTTGCTCTTGAGTGCAGGAATTTGTTCTTATTCCTGGTCTTTTCTCCTTTCCCATCTAAAACAATAAGAAAATCTCTCCAAAAAAAAAATCATATTTTCGGGATTTTCTATTGAAGCATTTGCAGACACTTCAGAAAAACTCTTTTTGTTCACGAAATAGGTAATTATTTCATTTGAAAACTTCACGTACCGTTAACAATAAAGATTAGCGCTTAATTTAACTAAAATTAGCCAGAAATATGACATAAATGTTAAACAAAACGAATAAACAACAGTCACTTTATTGTGTTGGAAAACATGGTCGATCGATGAAAAATTCGATGGTGAAAAGGTACACTTTTAATTTTTTTGAGAAATTGACAAATTAAAATTTGTGAATATGAATGGATTTTCGCTTTTTTTGGAGCAAAATTAACTAAATAATGAAACTGTGGTATAGAAAATATATAAATATAATAATTTAGTACTGTATTTATCATGAAAATAGTGACGTTTCCATTTGGAGTAGCGAAAAATTTCCATTTGGAGCAGGTTTTGAATTAGCTTAATTTACCCTATTCTTTTATTATTTATTTGCAGGATTCTGCACCTTGGCAGATGATCAATTACCAACAGAATGGCCAGATTATGGGCGTCAGGTGAAACCCCTCAATACCGGGGCAGCTCGGCAGATGTACGGATCAGGTTCTTTGCGTCCACCGGGACCTTTACCGACGCCGCGTCCCAAACTTCCAGACGATGGCAGTTTGCAGTCGCATCATCGGATTCACGGTGTTCTCCTCACGAAGCCCCTTTCTCCACCCAGCAACTCAGCCCAGTCCAACATTGATCCCTCACTTCGTGGTGTGGGCTTTCCACGGCAGCCTTTCTCCAGTCCTGATCTCTATGGCATCCGGGACTTTGGGCAGCGACGCGGAGATGGGGGACGGTCGGGTCTGGGGCATTATGCAGGAGAAGTACATGAATACGTACCACCAATGGGACAAATCAATGTACAGCATGAGGTAAGTCGTTAACGTAGTGTCTTTCTTGAGAATTTTCTTTGATGGGTCTGTGGCATGTGCAGCACGATGATCTGATGAAGCCTGCAGATGGAGGTGACGGTGGATCAGAGTGTCATCTGCAGTGCGAAGAATGGGAATTCTTCTGTATAGAGAGCTGCGCTTGCATCCATCGGGACAGTAGATGCGACGGATCCGTTGACTGTGACAACCAGGAAGATGAATTGGAGTGTGAAGATGTCAGTGAGGAGATTGTCCGAGAGATCCGGACAAAATGTGAATCAACTGGGTTGCACATTATGTGTCCGCGCACTTATACCTGCATCGCCAAGGAATGGCTCTGCGACGGGGACAACGACTGCGGAGATTACTCGGATGAGACTCACTGTGGAGCCAGGCACAACTGTTCCCAAGATCAATTTGAATGCATGAATGGACTCTGCATCCAACAGACGTGGGTGTGCGACGGAGAGAATGACTGCAAGGACTCATCGGATGAGATCAACTGCACCCGTTTGGCATGTTCTCCGCAGGAGTTTCAGTGCACAGACGGAGCTTGTGTCTCCCAATCCTTCAGATGCGACTCCGACGTGGACTGTGCCGATGCCAGTGATGAAGTAAACTGTAACACCCGTTTGGCTCTCTGTCCAGAAGGAGAGTTCAGATGTCGAGGAACGATAGGGAGTGTTCGGAGTCTGGGAAGCACAGGAGGTCGTTGTATCCTGCAGCGGTTCCGCTGTGACGGTGACAACGACTGTGGAGACTGGAGCGATGAAGAAGGATGTCCACGGAAGGTAACCAGCTGCGGAGCCAATGAATTCAAATGCGACGATGGCACCTGCATTCCCGATCGCTGGCACTGTGACGGTGAGCAGGATTGTGACAGTGGGGAAGATGAGAAAAAGTGCAGTACTGGTACCAAGGAAATCCATCGAACCTGTGCTGCAGACGAACACACCTGCAAGGATGGCAGATGCATCCTGAAATCCTGGCTCTGTGATGGCATTGCAGACTGCAAACGCGGCGAGGATGAACTCGACTGCGAGATTCACTGCGAAATCGGTCAATTCTCCTGTCCAGCTCACAGGAACTCTTCAAATATCAAGTGAGTTCCCTCAAAGGATTATCTCTTTGATGCATAAACTATCTATATGTTTATCATTTTACAAAGAATCTGCGTGAATCAGAAGCACATCTGCGATGGCCAGAATGACTGCCCTGGTGCCGAAGATGAGCTCAACTGTCCCAAACCCCGTTCATGTGGTCCCAATTCAAAATGTGAACAAGTCTGCATTACAACATCAACTGGAAGAGATGAATGCGCCTGCAGAGTGGGCTTCATCCTCCATGCCAACGGTTACAAGTAGGTCTCTTCCCATTCTTTAACGTTTAACCGTTTAAGGACGAGAAGATATCCGCTGAACGAAATTCACTGAAATCAAGTTTCCTTTAATATTTTGGCCTAAATAGGCAATTCGTGATTAGAAAAAAAATTTCCAGTACCTAGGAGTCTTGGAAAACTATGGGAGATATATGTTCCAATCGTCCATAAAGGTAAAAAAACACAAAATTTTCCGGGTGGTTAAATTACTCTTTTGTTTTATTATTTTTGTGAGATAAACGGAATAAACAATTTATTGAAAATATTATCGATTGTGTGAAAAGACCATTAAAGTACAAGTTTAAAAATCAGGCGATGAAACGTTGCATTCCAAAGGAAAAAAAATATATATATCGTATATACCTATAATTTTTGGCCTCGGACAAGTATGAGAAGACTAATAAACTGATAAACACAAATTTTAGTATTTCCCAGATTGTAAAAGATCCCAGCTAAAACAAATAAAAATCCAATCACATTTTTTACATAATTTCATATTTTTATTATTGTCCTCCAAACAGTTTCGAGTACTATTAACACACAGATACATTTCGCATTTCTCACAAATACAGCTGGTCCTACAGTAGACTCTCCCAAATTCGGGCATTTGGGACCGAAATGTCAACCGAATTAGAGAGAAATTCGGGCAGCATTGAGTTTACATGCTAATTGCTATTATAAATTTCATGGAAACCTTTTAATAATGCAAAATCACATCAAAACTAAGTCAAATCATGACAAATTTGAACATATTTGCTTCTTTTGATAATCACAATCGAACTTGAAAAGGGTCAACAAACTTTTTTCGAATTTAACTGCCGCCCGAATTAGAAACTAGCCCGATCTTATAAGAACCGAATTAGAGAGAGTCTACTGTATTTTCTTTTTTTTTTTAAGATAGCACAATGTGCATCTACGCCTTTCTTTAGTTTGTGGTCTCTTGCGGGAAATAGATAGCACTTCTAATGCTTTCAAATCTGTGCCTAGTCATGGTCGATGCAATGAAAGGAATGCCCATGTTAGGAGAAATGGACCAGTAGTCGCGAAAATGATTCCATGGTAAAGGGAATGCCCTTCCGTCTGATGTATATTTACATCTGTTCCAGGATTAACGCAGAGAGATCTGAGAAGCAAATAGTTGCTAGAAAAATGCTCTAAGGTGTTAAGACAAAAAACAAATGGTCAGTAAAAAGTCAAAAGTGGTCAGCAGAAAATCAAATTTGATCAGCAAATAATTCGAAATAATCAGCAAAAATTTTCAATTTTGTCAGTAAAAAAAAAAATTTTGTCAGTAAAAAGTTAAATTTGGTCAATAAAAACTTGGAATTGATCAGTAGATATATTCGAGTTGATCAGTAAAAAGTTAAAAATTTATCAGCAAAAAATTAAAAATGGTCAGTAAAAAGAAAATATGGTCAGTAAAAAATTAAAAATGAACAGTAAAAATATTCGAGTTGATCAGCAAAAAATTAAAAATGAACCGCAAAAAAATTAAAAAAGCAGTAAAAAATTAAAAATAAGCAGTAAAATATAAAAAGTGGTCAGTAAAAAATTAAAAAGGAGCAGTAAAAAATAAAAATTGGTCAGTAAAAAATTAGAAGTGGTCAGTAAAAAATAAAAATTGGTCAGTAAAAAAATAAAAGTGATCAGTAAAAAATTAAAAGTGGTCAGTAAAAAATTAAAAGCGGTCTGTAAAAAATACAAATTGTTCAGTAAAAAATTAAAAACGAGCAATAGAAAGTAAAAATTGGTCAGTAAAAAATAAAATTTGATCAGTAGAAAATCAAAATTGGTCAGCAAAAAATAAAAAGTGATCAGCAAAAATTAAAAGTGATAAGTGAAAAATAAAATATGGTCAGTAAAAAAATTAAAATTGAGCAGTAAAAACATTTGACCAGTAGAAAATCAAAAGTGCTCATATTAAATTATTAACTGACCACTTTTTATTTTCTATTGATAACATTTTAGTTTCTACTGATCAAATTTTATTTTTTACTGCTCAATTTTAATTTTTTTACTGACCATATTTTATTTTTCACTGATCACTTTTAATTTTTCACTGATCACTTTTAATTTTTTGCTGATCACTTTTCATTTTTTGCTGACCACTTTTCATTTTTTACTGACCACTTTTTATTTTTTGCTGACCACTTTTGATTTTCTACTGATCAAATTTTATTTTTTACTGCTCATTTATAATTTTTTACTGACCATATTTAATTTTTTATTGCTCATTCTTAATTCTTTGCTGGTCACTTTTTAACTTTTTACTGATCATCTCGAATATTTCTACTGCTCGTTTCAAATTTTTTGCTGACCACTTTTTATTTTTTACTGCTCATTTTTAATTTTTTGCTGCTTTTTGAAATATTTTTACTGATCATTTTTAATTTCTTATTGACCAAATTCAATATTTTTATTGCTCATTTTAAATTTTTTACTGACCACTTTTTATTTTTTATTGACCACTTTTGGTTTTTTACTGATCATCTTTTACTTTTCACTGATCATGTTTTATTTTTCACTGATCACTTTTTAATTTTTACTGATCATGTTTAATTTTTTGCTTACCACTTTTCATTTTTTACTAACTGCTTTTAATAAAGTGCTGCTCTTTTTTAATTTTTACTGCTCGTTTATTCAATGCCATTGAAATATTACCTTTTCTAACCAATATTACACTGAGGAACTTGATATAATCACACAAGTATTTACAAATAATTGAATATTTTATGCACAAATAAGCAAAAGAATGAGATATTCCAACCTCAAACCTTGGAAAATCCAACAGAAGCGGATTCGGTGTTTTTTTTACCTCTATGGACAATTGGAACATATATGTCCCAGGAAATTCAAAAAGCTTTCCTGAATATACCAATTCATGATAATTTTCACTCTGAATAAAAATATTATGTGCAGTTATTGTAGTTCATAGATCCCAAAGGGTTTTGCTTTAAAAAAAATTGTAAATATAAAAAAAATCGAAAATTCATTGACCAATTCGAGAACTTGAAAAGAAACTTGCTAGAGATTTGCAAAAAAAAATATACTAGATTCCTACATCCTTCTACTTTGTGATTATGTATAAATATTAGAAAAAATTACGGATACTTGTCAGGAATAATTTCTTCTATGGAACACCGGTGTTCCAATCGTCCTTAAAAGGTTAAGCTTCCTACAATTTCTTTTTCCTCAGCATTTCTGCTGCAGGAAATTGGCATTATAAATCATGTCGGGAGTATTTTTAACATTTTTCAAGTGTCTGCCCCTCTTGAGAGTTGGCGCTTGAGAATCAACGAGATGGAATTGCTATTTTTAGGAGATTATTTTCATAAATAGAAGAGAAGGAGATGTAATATTATGAATATTATGAGCTCAAAATAGATATTTTATAAGACGGATTGGTTTTTGTATCTGAATTAAACCTCTTCCTTTCAGCTGCACGGACATCGACGAATGCCAGTTCTCGACGGATCCTGTATGTTCACAGAACTGCATCAATACCTACGGCTCCTTTATGTGTTCTTGCGTATCAGGATATGTCCTACGTCCGGATTTGAGAACATGCAAAGCTCTGGGATCCTCCATGAAGCTTATCATGGCCAACAGGGCGGATTTGCGACAGATCTCTTTGAACAAGAAGTACACGTCTCTCATCAAGGGTCTCCACAATGCCATCGCTGTGGACTACCACCATGCAAAAGGCCTGATTTTCTGGACAGATGTCTCAACGGATGTCATTAAAAGGGCCTACGTCAATGGAACGGGTATTCGGGATGTAATTAAATGGGGCTTGGAGTCTCCTGGTGGACTGGCTGTAGACTGGGTGCATGATTTGATCTTCTTTACTGATTCCGGAACACGCAGAGTAGAAGTGACGACTTTCGATGGTGCCCTAAGGGCAGTGATTGCGGCTAATGATCTGGACAAACCTCGAGCAATTGTTGTACATCCTGGAGAGATTCTTCTGTTCTGGTCAGACTGGGGTCCCAATCCCAAGATCGAACGTGCCTTCCTCGATGGCTCTGGTCGTCAGACCATCATCACCGAGGGAGTCTTTTGGCCAAATGGACTTGCCCTTGACTACACAGCAGACAGGATTTACTGGGCTGATGCCAAGCATCATGTCATCGAGAGTTCGGCCTTCGATGGGAGTGATCGAAAGAAAATCCTAAGCAATCACTTACCGCATCCATTTGCACTGACAATCTTCGAGGACTCCATGTTCTGGACCGATTGGCACACGAAGAGTATCAGTACGGCTAATAAAATTACAGGAAAGGGATTTAAGATTGTCCACGAGGGTTTGCATTTCCCCATGGATCTACACAGCTTCCATCCAGCTCGTCAGCCCAACTATTCCAGTCGATGCCAGGCAGACAAGAAAGGCCTAAAAGGTGGCTGCAGTCATCTTTGTCTTCCAAACAAGAACAGTCGACGATGCTCATGCCCAATTGGTTTGACTCTCAAGGAGGATCAGTGAGTATTATTGCTTCCTTCGAATACTGTATCTGACGCAGTTGTATATTCTCTTCAGTTTCTTCCGGTGTTCGTCAGAGGATTGCCTTCTTCTCAAATCAAAGACTAAAATTTTTTCTCCAAAGCTTTCAACCCTCGGTATGGGTCAATTATAGTCTTTCTAATGATTTGGAAACGTCTTTCGTCCTCTTAACACTACACATAGCCACAAAACTTACTTTTCTTTTTTATATAATATATGGGAATTTTTGCTATTACGTTTTCTTAATTTAATTTTATTTTTTGTTTGCTGCTTCCTCTTCAGTGGTTTTGTTCCAACTGACGAACACCGGAAGAAACTGAAAAGATTATTGCTTCCCAATTTCGGAACATATTTGTTCCAAAAAATATCTCGTCCATGGACACCGAAAATTTTTGGAATAAATTTGTACCTTCTAGGAGAAACATAAAGACACCCAATATTAGTAACAAATTTGTTCCAAAAAATAGCTCGTCTAGTATAAAATCCCTCTTCTCACACTCAGTCACCCGTCACCGAAGTGAAGAGGACGCCAAATCTGTGGCAATTTTCGTGCTACATGATTTAACTTTTTTAATTCGAGATTCCCTTCCCTCCCTGCTGCCAGCATCACCAGCAATTGCATATGATTTCATCATGCACGCGTCTGTATAAAACACTTTTAAGTTGATTCTTATTTGATGCTCCTTATAAACTTTCGCCACCGAAATCCATCTCGACTGAAGTATAGGCCTTAACTGTAAGACGAAATCTTTTACACACGAATTTGTTCCCGACAATCGGAACAAAAAGATTCTCCATATGAGCAACAATTTCGTTCCAAAAATTACCTCGTCCACGGACAGCGAAAATTTTTGGAACAAATATGTTACTTACTTACTTACTTACTTAACCGGCGCTACAACCAATTACTGGTCTTGACCTGACTCACACCCGTCGCCACTCGAGCCTGTCCGCCCCTAAAGACTTTCCAGGCTGGGTCGTCCTCATCTTTGCGAACCAGATGACCAGCCCACCGAAGCCTACCCAACTAGCAAATTAGTTGCCTTTTAGAACCAAATACTTGAAATGATCTTATAATGATCTTCTAAACAGCTGACAGCGGAATTATAGGATAGAGATATAAAAGTCTCATAAGAAGCCTAATACAATCCTACGAAACCCTTTTTATAAGATAATATTTCTCAAGAAAATATCTTCTATAATATTTTACTTACATCAAGCTCAAAATATGTGTTAATAAGAACAAAAGCCTTAATTAAGAACTATTTTCTAATGAATCTTATTTCAAGGTGTGCTACAAATTCTTTTTATAGACTTTTTCCAGTACAATCCTTTTCACGTGAAAATATTAGTTATTTTCTCAATGAAAATCAAAGTATAGTCCAATTTTATCGATTTGCTCAATATTTTGTAGAGCCTTCTGTCATTTGTTTGCAATTATTACTTCCTAATTTATGAATAAAACCGGAAAACAGATTAATGTCGCTGTGAGTTTTCTATTAGGATAGAAGAGCGCAATGAGTACGATATGGAAGAATACTAAAAACTGCTATAAGATTTTCATATTTGCTCTGCAAATAGTCTTATAGAAGAATCTTAGACTTTCAGTACACTAAGACTTTTTTCCTCGTGAAAAATATCATGATTTCCACAAAAAATTAAAGTAATCCACTTTTATCAGTTTGTACCATTATTTTTTTAATTTATAAAAAATACCATTGGAGCGTCCAAGAAGTATTTTCTCCTTCATTTTGACTTGTACCGTTCGCAAAATACGATACTCTACTTTTCTTAAACACCGCTTATAGTACTCCCGAATGAGTCTCAGTGACCCTTATATGTAAAAGTGGCGCACTATTAAGGTGCTCAGGAAGTTCTTTGAGCACTACTGACAAAGCATGTGAGGCATTCTTTGAGAAGGATCTGTAAAACTTAGTAATTTCTTTATTTCTTGATTATACACTCGTTATCACTATACCATAGCACATTTGCACCTTAAACATTAGCGCAATAAATAATTAGCGCGTAGGATCCTCCTTTCAAACACGGCTAAGAGTTCGCAATTCTGTTTGCTGAGGACCCACGTCTCAGACGGATACGTGAGGACTGGCAGGGTCATAGTCCTATACCGCAGGAGCTTAGGGCCTAGACAGACCTGAGGTTTAGCCGAGAGATGACTTAGCGTAATTATATTAGAAATAATGGTCAAACTACATTTCCATCATACATACACAGATTCGTCTCACACTTTTATTAAATTTTGAAAGTACTACGAAATCTTGCTTTATATTAAGCATTAAAAGTTCTAATAAAGACATTAGTCAGTATAGTATATTGATAAAATATTTAGTCCATCTTATTAAAATATAAAATAAATTTCTATTAAGTCGTCTCTCAGCTGAAGTCGTAAGTGTGTCTAGGGCATTAATCTTTATGCTTAAGGTTCTGGACCGGAAAACTCTTAATAGACTGAAATAGGCCTTGTTGGCTTTCAGCAGCCGTGCGCGGACTTCTGTTGAGATGTTGTTGTCGGCTGTGATTGTTGACCCAAGGTACACGAAGGAGTTGACAACTTCAAAGTTGTAGTCCCCCATCGGGAACCCTGTTTGACCGATGCTCTCCGTGGATGTTGCCGGAGTTGCTGCTGACGAGGCCATCATGTACTTTGTTTTGCCTTCGTTTGTTTCCTTCGCAGCTTCCTTTGGAGCTGCGTGGACTTATTGAGTATGACCCCCCTCATGCTCACGCCGGAGTCACAGATCGCTTTCTCCAGTGCCAGGTTAAAGAGGACGCACGATAGTCCGTCCCCCTGTCTGAGTCCGTTGTTCACGCGAAACTCTCGTGACAGCGATTCGTTCGCCTTTACTTTGCTCCTCACATCGGTCATGGTCATACTAGTCAGTCTAATCAGTTTCTCCCATGGCTTCATACAGTTTTACACTGACTATGCTAATTTCGTCTACTCCAGCGAAAATTATTGGAACGAATATGTTACAGATGTAGGAATAATATTGTTATAAAGAAAATGTACCAATTTTTTCCTGGCAGTGGGAACAAAACAGTCGAGTGCAACAAATTCTGTTACAGCTTTTAGGAACAAATTTGTATAAAACGAAATCAACTCAAATTTCTAGACATTCCACACAAAGACAAATATCTTCTCTAGGTACAAATTGATTCCAAAAAATTTGTTCCAAGGAAAACTTGTTCCAATATTTTGGTCAGTGTCCAAAGGGTTTTACCGTGCAATTCCTCCATTTTCCAGGAGAACCTGTACTTCCGTTCCGGATAAACTTCTCCTCATTGCGAGGAAGAAGGATATCAGACTTCGACAGCTTGAACCAAAGAACGCTTCCATTGAAGTCGACATGGTTGTACCTCTGGATGGACTCAAGTCTGCCGTAGCTCTGGAATGGTGCAGTGAATCTGACTACATCTACTGGACAGATGTTGGTCGTGGGAGTATCAGCCGGGCTTTTCTCAATGGCAGCAATCAAGCGACAATAATCTCTACGAACCTGGGTAAGATTGATCACCTTCGCCTTCTGGATTCCACTCAATAACCTCAGTGTCAATCTTTCAGTAACTCCCGCTGGAATCGCTCTGGATTGGATCACGGATAAAATCTACTTTACTGATTCGGGAACCAATCGCATTGAGGTGGCTTCTGTGGATGGGAAAAAGAGATCTCTGCTAATCTGGCAGGGTCTCGATAAGCCTCGAGATATTGTTGTGGATCCCATCAATGCAAAGATGATGTTTTGGTCAGACTGGGGAGAGACTCCACAGATAGAAAGGGCGGGGATGGATGGGATTGGACGAGAGAGTCTGGTTACCAGTGGACTTCTCTGGCCAAATGGATTATCCGTGGAAGAGAATCGATTGTACTTCGTAGATGGGGGCACAAAGATCCTTGAGTACATCAACTTTGACGGAACTGGACGGAAGACTCTGATAAGTAAGTCCTAGTTGGAATGTTTGTTGAAAAGAATCAAGATTAATAGCAAATTTATAGATTCAGGACTTCTGCATCCTTTTGGCTTGGACATCATGGGCAACCGTGTCTACTGGAGCGATTGGGAAACATTTAGTGTGGAGTCTGCAGACAAGAGAACAGGAAGAGACCTCAAGACGATCATCAGCAATACCAGTGATTTGATGGATATTAGAATTTTCCACAGGAACAGGGATTCCATCTACAGTCCCTGTGGAATAGACAACGGAGGATGCAGTCATTTGTGCCTCCTGAATCCTTCGGCTCTTGGATATTCTTGTGCATGTCCAATTGGCGTCAAGCTCACGGTAAGGCTTTTCAGGAATTTGTCCTTCAAGATTTCATGGATTTTCCCTTGATCTTGCAGAGAGACAACCGAACTTGCAGCGATGCCCCGAAGAACTTTGTCATCTTTGCACATCGAATTGATATCCGACAGATTTCCCTGGACATGGATTATCAGATTGACGTGGTGCTGCCAATGCCTGGACTCTCTAACGTTGTAGCCATTGACGTAGACCGCAAAACCGGATACATCTACTGGTCAGACAATGTGGAGGACATCATTATCCGGTCTTCAGTAGATGGGATGGAAATCGAGCATATAATTGACGACAGCATCGACGGTGTAGATGGCTTGGTGATTGATTCCGTAGGCAGAAAGATCTACTGGACAGATACTGGCAGGCATACCATTGAAGTGAGTGAACTCAATGGAAGCAACAGGGCAGCACTTGTATGGAAAGATCTTGATTCTCCGCGTGGTTTGGCTATCAATTACGAAAGTGGCCTCATGTTTTGGACAGACTTTGGGAATATTCCTAGAATTGAGAGAGCCGAAATGGATGGAGAACGACGAGTGAAGATTGTTGAGTCAAAGATTATCTGGCCCAATGCTCTATCAATTGACGAGACTGAGAAGAGGATCTACTGGACAGATGCTCATCACAATATCATCGAATCATCTGACTTTGACGGTAACTACCGAAAGGTTTTGTTGTCCGACGTGCCTCATCCCTATGGGATTGCAGTGTCTGACGATCAAGTCTACTGGACAGACTGGAAGACAAAAGCCCTCCATGTAGCACCGAAGAACAATCTCAACTCAAGCAGGATGCTCGTGGAAAAACTCGAAGGATTGATGGATGTGAAAGTGATCAAGGAAGAAGTGGACGTGACTAAGAATGCCTGCGGGGAATTCAATGGGAACTGTAGTCATCTGTGTCTCCGGAATTCTGCCTCATTCTCCTGCAAATGCCCCACAGGTTTGAAGATGAAAGCTGGAAGTGATAGGGATTGTGAAATTTTGCCAGAATCGTACCTAATCATAGCATCTAGGAATGGTATTGGTCAGATATCGCTCGAGTCAACGGATTTCTTTGACGTAGTTCTGCCCATTGAGAATGTACACGGTGGCGTAGCCCTTGATTATCATTACAACGATTCCAGATTGTTCTACGCTGACGTCAACATCGACGTCATCAAGTCGGTCAATCTGGAGAATCCCTCAGAAACCAGGACAATCGTAACTGGACTCGACATTCCCAATGGATTAGCAGTTGATTGGATAGCGAACAACATTTTCTGGACAGATACTGGATTGAAAGTGGTCGAAGTGGCTAAACTCGATGGTTCCTTCAGGAAGATCATCATCAAGGACAATCTCAATGATCCCCGAGCTATGATTGTCTATCCCAAATATGGGTACATTTTCTTTGCAGATTGGGGAGTTCGTCCAGGACATGCTGCCCGAATTGAACGATGCTACATGGATGGAAGTTCAAGAACCAACATCATTGATTCCAATTTAGGTTTTCCCAATGGGCTGGCAATAGATTTTCAGAAGAACAAACTGTTCTGGGCAGATGCTCTTGAGGATAAGATTGAATCAGCAGATTTCCATGGGAAAAATCGTCATACCGTTGTCTCTCCAGCTGTCCATCCATTCGGCGTAACCCTCTACAAAGACTTTGTCTACTACACGGATTGGTTCAACAAGAGTGTCTTCCGGGCCTCGATGCTGACAAACTCCGGTGCAGAAGAGATTCGTCATGGACTCCCAGGAGCCCTGGAAATTCGCTCAGTGGCCGCATCGCGTCAGCCTAAGGACTACTCGCCATGTGGCAATGAAAATGGAGGTTGCACACATTTGTGTCTCTTCCGGGAGAAGTCGTACGTGTGCGCATGTCCAGATCGCATGCAGGGCGAGTGTAAGACTGAGCCGCTCTTCTCCGTGCCACTGAGACAGCCAGGAGAACCCGAGGAGCCACCAGAGCCCTCGGATGACAACGACGGCTATGGATTGTCTTTCGTAGTCAAAGACAGTCATGCTCAGGCAGTTATCATCGCCACGGCTGTTCTCACGGTTATTCTCGTGATTGTTGTCATTGCCATCCTGGTTCTGGTGTTCAATAGTCGCCGAAAAACTGACAATCGCACCAGCAATAGCGGCAACAGATTTATGCTCACATTTACAAATCCTAACTACAACGGTACTGACGGACAACACAACGGGGAGTCGTCGGTGGAGTCCTCAGCGGGCTCATCTAAAAGGATCTGGAAGAGACTGAAATATGACAGATCAACGGTAAGTTATCTTAAATAATTGAGAGTTTTAAATCCCAGAAGAGAAACGCCAAGCGTCAGCCAAACCGAAACGACTGATTTTAACATGGCTCTTGTTTATCCTGTTGCTTATCTTGTAGTATCCGGAAATTGTAAGCCTTATTAGCCTAAGGGCCTCGACAGATCTGAGGATTAGCCGAGAGACGGCTTAACGTAATTATATTCGAAATAATGATTAAACTACATTTCCATAATTTTCTACTAAGTCGACTCTCGGCTTGAGTCGTAAGTAAGTGTGTCTAGGGCATAATACGGGCCTCAGGACCTGGCTTAACCATAAGGCTTAACTTCTTTAATTTCTTATCTGTGAAGAATTTTCGGAAAACTCAGACTTAGGATTGTACTATTAAGGATAAATGGTTTATTACAATCTGAAAACCATTAAATTGGTTGCTATGGTTGCTATATAGAATTTTGAGACCTTCGGGAGCTTACCTAAACCTCTAGTCGGAAAACCGCTTAAGATAACTAACCCCTTGGTACACCTAGCTTAAAGCTCTAAACCAGAGGTGTACAAGAACCGTTTAAAATCGAATAAATGTCAAAATGAGTTTATTCAGGTAGCGTTTTGACCATTGCATTGACGTACAAGTTTCATTTGACGTTTGTACGGTTGCAAAAGGTTCTTGCACAGCTCCGCTCTAAACAAATCGTCGGTTTCGTCTACTTCTGTCGTATCTGCATTTGTTTTGTATCTGCATTCGGTGCAAGTTGCAATGCAGACGTTTCCTCTTGCGTAAAATGCTGACACAAAAGAAATGCAGATACGACAGAGGTAGACGCAACCAATGAAATGTAGATAAAGCTCATCGACCGTCGTCGGTAGAATTTGAAGGATTCAAATTTAAGACTTGTGCAGCGAATTCACATCAAAGTAGAACAGTGAAATCCGGTCTAAAAATCGCCACAAACAAGACCAATACCAATGGATAGACGTTGATATAAGTAACGGCTTCCGTTCTGAGTCTAGGACCAATATTCCAAGTCAATCATTGGGGTAAAGTTCTAGAGAATAAAACTATTTTCTTGGAAGAGAGGATGGTCAGAACTATGTGAACACTGGAAACCGGTGTATTTTATTAGGTACTGATATAAGATTCAAAAATTTCCGGGATTTAAGATGATAAACACTGGGTGTCTTCGTGAAAAAGCTTTTATCTGACTGCAGCAATCTTAAAAAAATCAGTATAGAGTCAGTGTATGACTTATACTTTTTTATCCAATTATTACACCCCTCCCACTACCCGCCTTCTGGTGGCCACCATACAAAATGAGAACTATTTTCTTTTACATCTCCTTTGGTTAAAAGGAATTATTTAAGCTTTGTTCCCATGCAGAATTTCAGCTTTCTACCTATTTTTTTTAGAAAGGAGATGTAAGAAAAAAAGTTGTCATTTTGTATGAAGCCTACCAGAAAGGAGGGGTAGGGAAGGGGGTGCTGGACACACCTATGACTTAAGCCGAGAGATGTCTTAACATAATTATAATCAGAATAATGATCAAATTACATATCCATCAGTTTCTGACTAATCCATTTCTCGGCTTAAGCCGTAAGTATAACCTGACTATAAAAGTAAATCTGGATGCCTGTCAAAGGGCTTCTCACTCCTTCTAGTAGTTGGAACCGAAATGCTTTGATAGTAAAATTGTTCCTATTTTTACGAAGAATAATTAGTGCAAGTTTCAGCAAGATTCATCATCCGGGTGCAGTGAATCAGCATATTTCTTCCACTTTGAACGCATTTTTTAGCCGTCGTTGATTGCCCTGTCCCTAATTCGAAGTCATTTTCTGACATTTACCCTGAATTTAAAATGAAAAACGAAAATGATTAAAATCTATATTTGAGTTTAATTATTGTTAAGTTTTACGATTTTTACGCTTTAGTTTTAAAATAAAAATCTTTATTTGAGAACACAAATGAAACTTCAAAGGCTGTTTAAAGGACACAATGCCTACTGATATATCTCAAAATTGAGAGATTTATCTTTATCTACACAGAGTAAAATATTTTCTAAAATAGTTTGTAAATGTTTCTAATAGGAATTCACGAAATTTACGAAATTTACGAAATGCTCGCAAATCATATATTTCTTACTGCTCGAACTTAAAGAGTGAGCTTGTATAATCGTCTTTTTTTTTCAATTTGTCACCGTTCTGGAGTTTAAGCGATAAGATATATAGACTTCCACTCTTCGATGACCCCCAATAAAAAAAACAATATATCTAAACGTTTTTTTTTTCACCAAACCAACCCCCATCATAATTATATTTTTTTGGTTTTTCTCAAAATTGACCCAAGCTTTTTCGATCATTTTTGGATATGTTGTAGAGGTAGTCCAGGTGAACATTGCATCCAAACATACCAATGACCGGAAAATTCACCATTTTGAATTATTGAAGGTCAAAGGTCAACCACTTTGGAAGGCTCATTTTTCAACCGATTTGGATAAATTTGGATTTTTTGGAAAAGTATTGCAATTTCGAACCTGGCTGCATTGGTCTTTATCGGTAATGAATCGATTAACTAAAGATTTTTTGATTTTCAAATGCTTTCATGATTTATGGATCAATTTGATCTCTAATAAGACCAGTAAGCACCAAAAGATCATGAGAAAAACTAATTCACGGTAAGCTCTATCTCATGATTTCGAGCATTCCGCAAAGCTAAGACGCTTTACCAACTATTTTTTACAGATATTGTTCGTAAAAAAGGTAAAGTTAACGAGCATTTTTTGTTCTTTTACTAACATTTCCTTGTCCTTTTTTGTTTATCTGGCAAAACTTTACGAACAAATGACAAAATTTTACTAACATAATGTTATGAACAATATATTTGTAGAAAAAGTATTAAATTTTACGAACTTTTTAGTGGGTGCTATTATTTTTGAGCATTTCGTAAGTCTCTAGTGGACATTCGCAAACGTTTAAGAACAATTTTGTGAAATTTATTAATAAACTATAGGAGAAAGTGACCTGCCTTTGAATGCGGCAGCTTTTGAATATTTCATTTTTTCTCTTATTTTCCAAAGCAAAAACCCTATTTTCTATATTATATTCAATACGACTAACTATTTTCTATTAACTTCGAAAAATAAAATAGAATTCTTGCTTTGGGAAATAATAGAGAAAAGAAATGTTCAAAGGTTGTCGCATTCGAAGGCAGACCACTTTCTCCTATCACATTGTTTTACTTGCTCATTTCCCCGATTATCTCAATAATATATTTATTAGCCAAAAACTTTTATTGGTAAATAAAAGTATTATTTATTTAAAATAAAATACATTTGAATAAAATAATTTGTTTCAGGAACAAGTTTACGAGGAGAAATGCCTTGGAAACCCAGAAGCTCCAAATACTCTGATGCCGTCATCTCTCAATAATTACTAAAAGACAAAACTACAGAAATTGAAAACAGGTTGTTCAAGAAATACAAGATAAAAAACAAAAAGTTAGTGAAAAAGCTCCAATTAAGAAATACTTTGCACGCTTGAATGAAAAAAATAAATAAAAAAGGGAAATAGACGTAAAAAAAATTATGTTTAAAAGAATTACATGTCCTTATAAAGAAAAAAATGAAAATGAAGAGAATTATTCAATGAAAAACAATAACTTGACGAGACTTAATTGTTAAATTTTAGAATATATTTAAAAAAGGTATTACTTTAAATAGTAATTGATGATGAAAATGAATTATGAAATGCACGGTTCCCGGACACCTAATGAAATAAAACAAAATAAAATAAAACAAAACAACTTTAATCCAATAAATGGAATATAAAAAAAATTTAAACAAAAAAAAAACTTCTGTGGGTAAAAAAACGGTAAGTTTTGTGGAAAAATGAGACATAATTAATTAAATGGCGTCATCTTTTTCATACAGGAAAAAACATTTTTAACCTAATAAATCTTTTGAGTTTCGAAGATGTGAAGATTTTAGGAGAGATTTGAATTTTTCAAACCAGAAAAAAACTAAAAGTGTTGTGTAAAATAGTTCTTGAGAAATTTAAAAGAAAAAAAACTATGATGGTGAAACAATTCCAAGAAGTTCGTAATAATTACATAATGAAAAAGACATATTTTATATTAAACTAAAGCATAAAGATTGTAAAAGTTATAAAATTGATAAATGAAAATGGAAAAGAATCTACTTTATTTCTTTTGTCTGACATTCAAGCAGAATTTATTGATTTGCCATTCTTCACATATTCCATTCTTTATCTCCCTCTCTCTCTTCTAATATTCTATTAGTTTTTTTTATAAATATATATCTATTCAACAAAAATATTCTGCAAAAAATAAATGATCAGACAACTGTGAGAATTATGTGCCAAAAATAAAACGTAGTGAAAGATGAAAAAAAATAGCAAAGAATGGGAAATTTCTATTATTCTTCTTTTTTTCTAAAATAAATAATAGTATCTCAAAAAGATATTTAGTATATTCTAGATGATGGCTCCTCTGGAATTTACAAAAAATATCTCAAACATTTTTTTTTCAGGAGGAAGTATCTTTAAATTTCTTTTAATTTGCATAACAAATTCTTTTTTTCCAAAATACAAATAAGCACATATAGTGCGCGTTTTAGTGCAAAAATATATGTCTTATGGATAAATTTTCCTTTTATTTCACATTAAATTTTAATTATCGCGATATTACGGGTTCGTACGGATACAAACGAAATGGAATTGTAGGTGAAAAACGATTTAATCTGAACCCTTACAATACTTAAATGAACTTTTTCCTCATATTGCTCTCAAATGATGCAAAAAGATAGGGCTAAAAGGTAAATTTTCCACTAGATTTAAGTATTTAAGATGAAAGATAAATTATTTTTGTATTTTTTGCATGCTAAAATTTTAATTTAAAACAAAAAAAAAATCAAAGTTTTTATACCTCAGTGCTAGACAAAGAAAGACTCAAACAAGTCTTTTAGAAAATTCTCGGAGACAGAGAATAATTTTTAATGCAAGGGAAAACTCACTGATGCATTGTAAGGGTTTAAGGAATTTAAAAAAAAAAATAAAAAAATAAAATTACCTCAGAACGACATGATGATTGAGAAGAAGAAAACTTTTTTTAAACATTAAAAAATATTCTTTATGTAGTGTTATTTTCCTCAAAAAAGAGAAATCGAAGAAAATCACGGGGTTAGTAGCTTAAAAAGGTGAAATATTTAGAAAGAGAGACTTCCAAAAAAAAAACAAACTTTTTTTTATATAATTACAAACATTGTAATAACTGAACAAAGGCGATAATGGATAGGTTTGGCTGGAGATCCGGTATGCACGAGGTATTATGATGTTTCCATTATATAAAAAGTGACACATAATAATTTTAGACGTTTATTCATTATGAAGGATGAGAGAAACGAAGGAGGTAAATGATCCATTTACAAAAAGGGATTTAAAAAAAAAAGAATTATTTTAAAAAGAAAATTAAAAGAAACACCTGTGTGAAAGCCTCCCACACATTTTATTATTATATTTATTGTATGATGAAATTGAATAAATAAATGTATAAATGTTGAAAGAGATGTCTTTTAAAATGATATGGTGATGTTCAATGGGTGGATTTCCACTATCAAGTGAATTTATAGGTCTATAACATTGATGCAGGGCGGCAGAATTCAACACAACTTGATTTTTCTGATTAATTAAACTAGGGGAAGTCTTTTAGGCTTCGTACACACTCTTCCTTCGCACACATTCTGCCTTCGAACACTACATATTCTGGGGAATCAGTGGCGCAATAGGCAAGGCCGGTGGCTCTTGGGCCGATCGATTCCCGGGCTTGACTTACTGTTGTGAGTTCGAGTCCCGCCCGGTGAAAAGATCTGAATGTCTAATTTAGGCAATTTTCATATGTTAATAACGTAATGCACTGCCTACGCCCAACAACTCCGGAAGCATGGAAGAAGCATCCACAATGCTGGGAAGGCGCTTCTGGACGAGTCTACAAATGGACTAGCAGATTCTTCTAACACGGGATATGGACATTGTAAAAATGATTACCTTTATAATGAATATCTCGATACGATTAATAATAATAACTACATATTCCTGTCATTAACCTAAGAAAGCTATCTATAAAATATATTGCCATTACGCTAGATTCATTAAAGGAATATGGAAAAAATATGAAATGTTCGGTCAAACAAGATTCCCGATAGGGGACTACAATTTGAAGTTGTCAGCTCCTTCATTTACCTTGGGTCAACAATCACAGCCGACAACAACATCACAACAGAAGTCAAATAAGTAGAAGTAGAAGTTAAATAGGGGGAACTGGGGCAGTAGTAATCTGGGGTAGTTGTAAACACTGTGATTTTTTTCATTAATTTTAAGACTCCAGAGGATAAAACCCATAAGCATTCATAGATACCATGGGGATGTATGTCCACAGAAGAATTGGTCAATAAAATCCTAATACTTTAAAAATAAAAATCATTTTTCCCGAAAATGTTGATATTTCAATTATTTTGGTCATTTGGATTTCCACCTGGAAATTAAAAACTGTGTAAAATAATCGAAATGTAGCAATACCAGTTCTTTCCTACATCTTTTAGGATTATATTTATGGATTTACTAGACAAATTGAGATTCTCATTATTTCAAAAGAATTAATAATTGGTCAGAAAACAGCATTTGGGGTAGATGTAACCAGGCAATTTCAATTTCACAAAATGAGTAGGTAAAAGAGCGGGAAATTGACCTTCATGCGAAATATCTATAATTCATAGATTACGAAAAAAATTGGTGGCGCTGTGTTAAATAAAAAGTCACATGATGTCAAAATATGGGGAAAATCCATTGAAAAATGTCTTTGATATGCATGCTTTTAGTTTTTTTGCTATTTTAATTATTCTTTGTAAAAAGTGTCATGATTTTTTGAAAAATATACAGTCTTTATATATCTCTTAAGTAATTAAAATAATCGAGAGTGGTGCAAAGTTAATTTCAAGAGTGGGAAAAAAGGTGTTTACATCCTCCCCAGAAAATGGTTACTTCTACCCCAGGTATTTTGTGAAAAGAGAAAAATGCACAGGGACACAAATTTTATTTTTATGGAAAACTCAATTGTTTTCCAGCATCCGCATTACCCTCGACGAATTGCCTATACCCAAGGGTAAAACATGAGCTAAGAAATATTTTCCAAAAAATCACGGTGTCCTTGGAAAATCACCTCAAATTCGCATCTATCGAAAATGGTTACATGTGCCCCAGTCTCCCCTATGTAAGTATGTTCGAAGCCAGAGTTTATGCGAATCTTGAAAACTTTCCCCTATTTTTATTGTATTTGCTGGTGTAATTTATTCAAATTAAGAACAATAATCCTGTGCTTTTTGACGTCCATGATCTGAACCTGATAAACCAAAGGTAATTATAAAAAGGTAATAAAATTACGATCTTACACTAGTTGATTGACGATTTGATATTAAAGCATTGAATCATTGAAAATATTTTTGCGAACCTGCTTTGAGGCATACACTGTCTGGGGGATGCTGCACGGCGCTCTTTAGGGGATGAGTGCCGTGTATTATCGAATTTTGAAGTTACCCCTATACTTAATGCGAGCAACACATACTCGCAGCGAAGTAAGTCGAGTCCTCCGGACGTCCTATGCACTGTGAAATCCGACGAGCTTCAGACCAGCATCATTGGGGGAATTTCTATTCCCGTCTCAACTCTCCGGAAAGCCACTTCTGTTGCATTAGATTGACGTATTTATTTTAGATATAATCACGTCATCTTGTACGGTAAAATGTATCGATTATGACCATTATGACTAAATAAAATATAATCACTATACAATATTAATTTTATAACTACTGATCGTAGAAATTGTCATTTCTTTTCCATTTTCATTTCAGACTTGCTTAAACATTTTCCTCAAATGAATAATTATTTATCCTCAAAGATTCAGTCAGATTTCCTGTGACTCGTGCACTTTTATTGCGTATAAAGATGTAATACAACGACTGTTTTGCGTTAGGCGACACAATATTAGTGAACAAAATTTCACTCCCGACCTAAAATTCTCAAGGGAAAGCTGGGAAATTAAAGAAAATAAAATTGAATAAATTTATTGTTTTTTTCCATCGTATCATTGAAAAAACTTATGGATGTCAGATTTTTACTGCGTGTATTGATAGAGCATCACTTTAAAAACAATTCTGGACAAATATTGGCACACACAAATATTTTTAGCACAACTTCTCAATTAAATTGGGTTTAGTTTCGCCAATTTTCTATAATTTTTCACGCCATAATTTTCATTTTATTCCGATAAAATAAAATCAAGGTATAATAACATGTATAAATAAGAAATATAGAAAAAAAACATGTTTTTACATATTTTTGTGATTATTTTGACATTATGTCGTACAATATGTTTACATTACTGACTCCTTATATCAATAATATCACTTCAGAATAAAAAATATCAAAACACTGAAAGATTATGCTTTTCATAAACTTTTTCTGCACTGTGGACACTCTTCCTGCAATTTAGTTTCACGACAGAAGATCAGGAACCTGTTTAATTGCTTGCGCTTTCGGTACACTGGAATTAAAGAAACAAAATGTTAGCTCTCACGAATACAGTATTAATTCACTATTTTACTATCAATTATCCTTACTTTGTCAAATATGATCTCTTCGATGTGTGTGCTCGACTTTACTTAGGGTAAGTGTGCCAAATTCCAGCCAGCTTGCAATTTCGGCCACATTTTTTGTTCGTCGAATTTACATGAATTTTCAGTTTTTGCATACTCTACAGATTACACTATGCAAGAAAATAACAAAAAATGTCGCATCGACGAACAAGATTACTTGAAAAAGACATTGGTAGAATTCCGGAGGGAGAAGGAATGTGGCCTAAATAGGCCACCAATGCTATGTCTACATTTTTATTCATTTTAAAATGTACTAAAAATGATTTTAGAGAAAATAAAGAAGATAAACTGTCTGCAAAGTTCCAGTGAACACTCCTGAAGAAGAAGTGATAAAATAATTCAATTTCTATTAAAAATATTACATTTCAAACTTGGGACTTTAGCGCTTGCATGCAACTACGCCGAAATTTGGCACACTTACCCTACACGCTGGTGCACTTAAAGACTTTAATTTATAATAAACATCACTTTTTATTACCATTTTTCACTCAGAAATGAACCTCTGCTTAGTAAACAAAGTAGAATTTCACAATCTGGCAGCTTCATACAAAAAGAAGTCAAGTTGTACATAACTTGTGTCTTTTCTGGAGCAAATGCAACTAAAATATATCAGAACATGATGTTCATACAATTTCACGACATTATATGAACATAATAGCATGAATATGTAAGATAAATATACATTAGAAATTTCTGACATATTTAGTTTTATACATTTTCACTCAAAAATAGATTATATTATGACTTATAGATTTAAAAATGTTTGGTCGTAATTTTTAAGGAAAATAACAATATTTTAACTGGAATTTATCAAACAAAATGTATTATATGTATTAATAGAAAATAACTGATATTTTCTATACATTTTTTAGTCAACTTATTATACTGGCATTCAACGCACATAATATTCAGTATACACATCCATTGCGTTCATACATTATATTTCTAAGAAATAGCTCGCTTACGTGGAAAATATGTTACATTTGAGACATACATTTGATTGGATATCAAATGCCCTTTGGGAACAAATATAATTCCGTGTAAGGGTAGGGGGAAGTGGGGCTATATTGAGCTGTGGGGTTACATTGATATTCGATTTTTTCTCATATTTCTAAAGGAAACTGGGCCTTAACGTAATATAATTTAGATAGACAAAACAACTGTCAATCTAAATAAAACAATTGTAAAGACCAGCTGCCTTTAAAAATATGCGAAAAAACGTATATCAATTTAGCCCCACAGCTCAATATAGCCCCACTTCCCCCTACTGTTTTCTCCCGCAAGTAGCGCTGACAACTGTTCTCAATTTTTAGTTCCCAAAAAGCTTCCAAAACGTGTATTCTAAAAAATCAATCAAACTTGATGAGACTTGATAAAATGTTTTGTTATCTTTTAAATAAATAGTTTAATTTAAATGGGTCGTACAGCACTTCTTTCAATTGTTAAAATTAAAATCATGCCTTTGAAAAGCACTTCAAGTTTACCAGATTCGTTTATTGAATGACTCGTTGAGCCTGTTGGTGGGATGTTTCATTGCACACAACAGTCAATAGTTTTGCTGCAAGAATGGGCCAGAAGAGGCTGAAAAATTGCTTTAGAAGAGCGGTGGACAAAAGATGCCCATCATGAATGCATTTTTAGAGGATCACCAACAGCTTTTCTAACACCGGAAAGGATACGTCTGAAGAATTTCTTTTGAAGTGGCTTCTTTGGCGCCAATATGGGCATCTTTTCTCTTCCAGAGAAAGATGGGAATCACTCCAATATGTTGTACATTTAGTTCTCTTTTTTTTCTTCATTTTGAGAATTGAACCCCTCACACCATGATTTTTTTTTGAATATTTATCTCTTCTATCAATTAAGATCATCGTGCGTCCAACTCATCAGTTTGTGCGTATCGAGTTTCTCTAATTGCCCATGAAAAAGAAATGCTATAAGAAGGGGGCTCAAAGGGGCAACGGAAGGAGCTAAGCCTATGGGAATAAAAATAGTGTTATTCATATCGATGGGGTTAAAGAAACAATAATCGCGTTGTGGTTGACGAAAAAAATGCAAATTTTTGCGAAGAACACACCAAAAGTCTATAATGTGCGATTATCATTTCAAAGTCATAGGCCTCGAAAGTATAATATTTTCTCTTTTTGCAAATATATAAAAAAAAAAATTCCATTGGTTGTAAAGAGGCACAGGAAGAGGGAGAGAGAAAAAAAAGTGTTGTCATTAAAAATTCGCAATATTAACATACAAATTGTTCGATGAGAGACAATTTATGAATAAAAGTACCATCATAGGCCTGTCATTATGCTACACCACTCAAAAGGTTGATGTGCAGAATGGCGATATTTTTGCCAATTTTTTTTTTCGAGTTCATCAGCCCCGTGTGCGATGCCTTTTAATTTTTAAATGGCCTAAGCACACAAGGGGAGAGGCATTTAAACGGCTCTCACGAGGTCTCCCAAAGGCGATCACATATCTTGTGAGGCCGCAAATTAGTTTCTAAAACGTTCATTCGCCCCATTAGCACTCTTATCTCCCCCGTCCACAAATTCATTGCCCAAAAATTATCGCATCCTTGGCCATGATAAAGAGCCAATCAACCTAAAATACCTCGCTGTCGGGCTAAGGAGCTGCGGTGGACTCTTCACATGCGTTTCTTGTAGTTTATGTATCCATCTTCGTGCCAGCTTTATCGTCAGGTAAGAAATATCGCAAGACAATCATCTATACAAGAATATGGTCAGTAAACTCCCTCATCGACTTGATACATATATCTCACATTCTTGCTATTTCGAATACAAAAATGGATTAAGCAATTATCAATTCTTTTATTGTCCTTTAAAGGCTTTTCAAATGGGGTATTTCGAAATGCACTTATTATTTTCGAATTATTTGGGTTAAATCGTATATGATATCGAATTTCGGTTTTCGATGACCCTTACTTGAATAAATATTCCATCCGAACCTTTTACCAAATTTCTTCAATTTGGATATTACTTAAAGTTTAACACTAAACCTACCGACCGTTTTGGTCGTTTTTAGGTCAAATGACAAACTGCGGTAGAGTAAGAAACTCAAAAAATTTGTCTTGGAAAAGAGTATAAAATTAAAATTTAAACATTGAAAAATATATTACATGCGTATTTTAACAAATTCATACAGTTTGATAATGACATTGTACCATTTAAATATGTGGTAATTTTAAACAAGTCAATTTGACCGGGTATGGGTAGGTTTAGTGTTAAAGATCTCCAAGAGCGTAGAGACCGAGAGTAGATACCCAAAACCAGGAGGATAGAACAAACAAAAATAATTTTAAACTTAGGGGGGAAGTAGGGCACCTTCGAAAATCCCAATTTCAAAGGTGCCCTACTTCCCCCTATAGAATCTTTCAAAAAAATGATAAATGAAAAATTTAATTTAGTTTTAGTTCCTTTTCATTAAAAAAACGAATCTTCGCTCTTTGAAAAATGAATGAAAAATTGTATCATCTATCTGAACCAATCATCAAAATCGAAACAAAATAGGATTTATGCCGACTTTTCAAATAAAGTTTAAAGGGTTTAAAGTATATTGCCTTGAAACATCATTCTCAAGCTTAAACACAATTTCCTTAAAAGTAAAGCTACTCATATCCTTAAGAACGTACTTTCGTATACTTTTGTCTAAATCCGTTAAAATCGCCAAAATCGGTGCAGAAGTACATCACAGATAAGAACAGATACAAAACAGATCCTAAGTGGATTGTTTTTCTAAAACATCTAAAGTTAGGGCCCAAAAGACTTAGGCTGATACTCGAGAATATTTAACCTGTATAATTCAGCAATAAATTGTTGGATAATGAGCTGGCGTGATGGATATTCTATGGGGACACTTCCGGTAATCGCTAGTGGAAATTTGTTTCACCTCAAGATGAAAAACAAATTTTCTGTCTTGCCCAGAGCTTTCGGTCCGGATGTGGACCTTTTTCAGTGGCTACAATTTTTTTCAAAAATAACAAACTTCAGGAAATCAAAAAACCTAGTCTAGTCGAGTGAGTTGAAATTTAAAAATTGTTCAAATGAAAAAGAAACGACCTTGTATAAGAATATTGTTGAAAATAAATGAAAAACTTTTTGTAGCCACTGAAGAAGGTCCACATCCGGACCGAAAGCTCTGGGCCAGACAGAAAATTTCTTTTTCTTCATGAGGTGAAATAAATTTCCACTGGTGATTACCGGAAGTGTCCCCATAGAATTCAGCAATAAAGATTTATCCCAAACTGTGATTTACTTCTTAGAGCTTAGGATCATAGGAAGTCCCTTGTATAAATTTTCTTTACCTAATCCCTTATTACTGAATTTTAAAAGCTAAATACTTTCGAGGATCAGACTGTGTCTATTTGGACCATTAAGGTCATTTTCAGCAAGTTCAAATTTATAGATTTTTTGGAAATTGTCAAAAAAACTTCTTGTTCTTTTGATATAAAATTAAATTATAATTTCAAAAATTGTCTTGCCACTGCTTTCACTAAAGTTCTGGCTACGTTTTTGAAGATGGATTAGACGAATTTTTTGTCCATCTATGCCAGTGCTCTTAATTCATTTTCCAGCTATCAATTTTTCAACATCAAATGTTTAAGTTCTTTAAAATTAGTTAATAGTCAATGTGGATTAAGATTGACTTTATGTAAAATGCCAAGGAATACTTAAATGTACAATGTACACTTATCAAACAACCTCTTCAGCCAATGTCTTAACTGAAGTCTGCAAAATCTCCTTTTGTAGTTCGTTATCAAGATGAAATTTTGCTATCGTTAGTTATAAAGCACCCTACCGGAATGCATTAACTGTCATTATTATAAAAAGACCTTAAGAGCGCAGTTTTAGTATGAGTATTTCGTACATAATTAAGTAGTATAATTAGGGTCCCGGTCAAAATCCCGAATGCCAAAATCCGTAAAGTAAAAATCCCTAAAGCCAAAATCCCGAACGCCAAAATCCTGAAAGCCAAAATGCCGAAATCCCGAAATCCCCAAATTAAGTATGAGTATTTCGAAATGCACCCCCATTTTCGACACAGACCGGAAGGCCCAGGAAAATCTACCGTAGTGGCTCGTTTCTAAGGTAAAGTTTCTCTGTTATCTCTTACTAACTTCCCAAATGTGTCTTGGCTGAAATAGAAGCAAGTGAGCCCAAACAGATGTAGAATTTGATTCTCCAATAGTGTCTTGGATAAAAGGTAAATGGAACTCTAATTGCACAAAAAGTCGTTGATGTTCGAAGAATTCAAATTCAATTTCGAATTTTCATACTATCGAATAAGGTGGGGAAAATTTATCAAATATCACACTAAAAGGCTGGCAAAAGAGTTACTCAGTGATTATGGAGTGATTAAATACTGGGGCAAGAACAGTAAACGTCGTTGTTCTGTTTTTTTCCTCACAACAATGTGAAGACTGTCACATTTTGACACTTGAGCACTTCGAAATTCGAACAGGATGTAACTTCGGTAACTGATGAAATTTAGCTCAGGAACAAACCACTAGGGCAGAGGTGTCCAAAAACCGTTTGAAACCGAACAAACGTCAAATAAAAATTGTACATCAATGGTTAAAACGTTCTGGGCCAACTTATTTTGACGTTTATTCGATTTCAAACGGTTCTTGCTCACTCCTGCACCAGGGGGATTTTCCGAGACTTATCAGTGTAGTACAGTGAGATGCATTTCGAAATAAACATTTTTAGAAGCAGCCTTAAAGTTATATTAGAATACATTCCCCTTTTGATTCTTATCTCTGGTATTTACCAACCATTATATCAATCACATTGAACTATATCGGTGTATTATGAGGAAGTGGGGCACATTTGAAATTTATATTTTTCACCTATTTTTAAATAAAATTGAGCATTATCGTGATATAAATTGGCTTCTCAATCTGTTTGTGCAGCTAAATTATATCACGATCAGCCTCAGTCCTACTTAAACATAGGAAAAAAAATCCCAATTTCAAAGGTGCCCCACTTTCCCCTATAATTTAATTTTAGAATTTTTTAAGAGTTATTTTAAAGTATAATAACCTTCATTAAGATTTTTACAGAACTCTCATTTCCTAAAAAAATTTCTAAGGGTTTTTCAAACTTTTTTTTTTAAGTTTAAAGGTTCTACAAGAGTTTCAATGATAATTCCTCCTTTTAAATTGCCAAAAATAAAAAGAGAAATGTCCATTGAAAGTCCCTCTTTCTCTTGTGCTTTCGTGGCACCCCAAAAACAAAAGGCAATTGTCCATGGAGGAATTTGCCAATTATAAATTATTTATTGATTTCGTCCAACAGTCACACATACTGGTAAGACCCAATGAGATAGTTTAAAGGCCAAAAGAATTTTTTTTTTATTTGTGGTGGAAGAAGCTCAGAAGATTATTTCAATGGGAGAAATAACATTCCGGGAGGATGGAAAAATGGCATATCATTCCTTTGAGATATTTCATGGGCACATTTGCTGGTTCCTTTTCATCGCATTCAACCATCCTTCTTCTCACACGATGGCCAAATGATCCAATTCCAAGAAGGATCCTCAGGAGGAGATTTTTCTTTCTCCTCGGGACTCTACATAGGGATCTCCTTTTTCTCCCGACAAGTGAAAATTCATTGTCGGATCCTTTTGACGGACTCCGAAGGAAGAGAAAACAGTTCATGGACAGAGGGAGGGTGGAGGATTTTGTTGGAATCTGTGAGAGAGGATTCTGTGGGTGCTGTGTGAGCTGAAGAATTTATCAAGTTGAAAAAATCTGTGTGAACAGGTCACGTTTTATCCCATCCAGCTTTTCAGAAAGACCAATCACTTCTCAGGAGGGCCAGTGCAATTGAAGGAATGTGCAAAGGTAAAAATTTGTGAAATAAAATACACTGCTATTGCAATCAATTCGAGTTACTGTAGTCAATATAAAGAATTTTAAAATAAATTTTAAATTAGGGGAAAGTACTCTCCCTTCGAACGTCTATGCCTTCGAATAATGCGAATTTTCTTCTAGTTTTCTTAAAAGACTTTCAGATAATTATCACGTAATTATCAATAATTGATGGAAAAATAAAAGAAAATTCACATTATTCGAAGGCATGAATGTTCGAAGGTAGAGTACTTTCTCCTACTCTTTTTAAAGAGACATCTTAAACAATAAAAATAAAGATATGACAAAGTCGGAATCGGGAATCTTCATTTTTTCCATTTTGTTTTTCCCAGTTTGTCTTTGGAAATCCTGTCTTTCATATATTTTCCACAATTATCGGAAATTTTGTCTGCCATACATCTTGCACATGTATATTTTATAACTTTCCAATAATTTCCTTTTTCTCAGAAAATTTACCTTTGTTTGAAAAGACGAAACTGAAAAGTTCCCAAAACACAGAAAATTTCCCTTTGCCTCAAAGGACGAAACCAAAAACATTCCCAAAACACAAAAAATTTCCCTTTGCCCCAAAGGACGAAACTAAAAATATTCCCAAAACACAGAAAATTTCCATTTGCCCTAAAGGATGAAACTGAAAACTTTCCAAAACACAGAAAATTTCCCTTTGTCCCAAAGGGCGAAACTAAAAACATTCCCAAGACACAGAAAATTTCCCTTTGCCTCAAAGGATGAAATTAAAAATATTCCCAAAACACAGAAAACTTCCCTTTGCCCAAAAGGACGAAACTAAAAACTTCCCAAAACACAGAAAATTTCCCTTTGTCCCAAAAGGACGAAACTGAAAACTTCCCAAAACACAGAAAATTTCCCTTTGTCCCAAAGGGCGAAACTAAAAACATTCCCAAGACACAGAAAATTTCCCTTTGCCCGAAAGGACGAAACTAAAAACTCCCAAAACACAGAAAATTTCCCTTTGCCCTAAAGGACGAAACTAAAAACTTCCCAAAACACAGAAAATTTCCCTTTGTCCCAAAGGGCGAAACTGAAAACTTCCCAGAACACAGAAAATTTCCCTTTGCCACAAAGGACGAAACTAAAAACATTCCCAAGACACAGAAAATTTCCCTTAGCCCCAAAGGACGAAACTAAAAACATCCCAAAACGCAGAAAATTTCCCTTTGCTTCAAAAGACGAAACTAAAAACTTCCGAAAACGCAAAAAATTTCCCTTTGTCCCAAAGGGCGAAACTAAAAACTTCCCAAATCACAGAAAATTTCCCTTTGCCCTAAAGGACGAAACTAAAAACTTCCCAAAACACTGAAAATTTCCCTTTGTCCCAAAGGGCGAAACTGAAAACTTCCCAAAACACAGAAAATTTCTCTTTGACTCAAAGGATGAAACTGGAAACTTCCCAAAACACAGAAAATTTCCCTTAGTTCCAAAGGACGAAACTGAAATCCCAAAATACAGAAAATTTCCCTTTGCCCTAAATGTGAGATTGAACGTAAACATCTTCCTGAAGTGGCGGAGGATGTACGTACAGTTGTGAGCTGCTAACTTGTATGTCCTGGGCTTGGGACTCCGATAGGGATAAGCGGTTGAAAATGAATGAACGAGATTCTAGATCAGAGGTGTGCAAGAACCGTTTGAAACCGAACAAACGTCAAATGGAAATTGTATGTCAATGGTCAAAACTGACAAAACGCTACCTGAACAAACTTATTTTGACGTTTATTCGGCTTCAAACGGTTGTTGCACACCCCTGTTTTAGGTTTTCATACTCGTAATTGATTAAAATATTAATGCTTATAGAAATTTTAGGTTATGTTAGAAGTCTAAGACTTTTTTGCAGTAGAATTTCTTAAAACTGCTTCGCAGAGAAGCTTTTGATTCATTGCCTCTGAAGGTGTTATGCTTATTATAAAGAATACTATTATTGAGAAATCATACTTAAGGAAGAAGTAAGGTTAGGATGATTGAGAATTTAAAGATTTGTTCAAGCAGTTCAGCATATTGAAGCCTATGAATTATAGACCAGGACCAGGGCAATATATTTTTTTTAAATGTAAGGTTATAGTTGACCTAACACGATTGATTGCTGCTTCTAACCTAAAAACGAAGTTAGATATTCAGGTAAGTACATTTAATAAAATAATGCAATGGTTAGATTTGATGATCCTTTTTATGTTTAAATTTTTCAGACAATCACAAGTCTCAGATTATAAATTTAAAAATTAAAGTTGATTTAAAATCTTATTGTAAATAATTTTTGAACCAAAGTGAATTTTTAAGGTTAAAGTAAACATAACCTCACATTTTAAAGTTACGTCTTCATCCGAAAGGGTTTATTTTTTTAAATTTTTATTGGTGTAGTAAATGGTAAGATGATAAAGCTCAGAAAGTATCACATCCAAAATAGACTCAAGCTGATCCTCGAGAATATTTAGTCTATAAAATTTGGCAATAAAGAGTTAGATGCAGGAAATGAAAAACTCCTCTAAAATCGATGATCTTAAGCCCTTAATGTACGACAGTTTGTGATAAATCTTTACTTCCAAATTTTACTGGCTAAATATTCTCGAGGATCAGTCTGTGTCTATTTGGGCTAGGTTTTTCAGGACATTCCGGTGAGCGTCGGAATTTGTTGATCAAATCTTATGAATCAAACACACAATTTTACCAGAGCTTTCGACACTTATCGTGTCTTCCTCAGTGGTTATAGGTTGGTCTTTTCTTTAGGATTTTTGTCACTAATTTCTCTATTATCTTATGCATCAGTTTTGAATTTGGTTAGGAGCTAATTTTCTTCTTTCTTTTTTGCACAGCAAACGGACTGGTACTGTGTCTATTTTGGGCTTTAGACAGGTTAGAGATCGTAAAAGGTTTTATACTAATGCTTCACACTTAAATACAGTAGACTCTCGTTAATTCGGCTCTTTTAAAATCCGGCTAATTTTTAATTCGGGCAAATTCGGTTAAATTTGAAAAAAGTTTATTGACATTTTTTAAGTTTTCGAATAGAGATAATATTCTGAAATTTGGTATTTTTCGTTTTAGCTATGATGTGATTTTGCATTATAAAGGGAGTTTCATGAAATTTACCATAAATACGAGTTCGTAAACTTAGAATGAGTATGCGGAAGAACAAAAAATCGTTGCATTTCAAACAATTTGATGCCCGAATTTCTTTTTAATTCGAGTGACATTTCGGTCCCAAATGCCCAAATTTGAGAGAGTCTAGGGTAAATTGAGCTAATTCAAAACCTGCTCCAAATGGAAATTTTTCGCTACTCCAAATGGAAACGTCATTGTTTTTACGATAAATACAGTACTAAATTATTATGTTTATATATTTTCTATACCACAGTTTCATTATTTAGTTAATTTAGTTCCAAATAAAGCGAAAATCCATTCATATTCACAAATTTTAATTTGGTAATTTCTCAGAAAAATTAAAAGTGTACCTTTCACCATTTTTATACACTATTTGTCTCCAATTAGAAACCTTCTCTTGTCTCCATTTGGATTAATATGTTTCCAATTGAAGCATTTTACGCCCGTGTATTTTTCTTGTATTTAAGAAGTTTTCAAATTATATTAAAAGAATTTTCACTAAACAGTAACATTCTAGAAGAGTCAAGGAGCAAATTTATATAATTTTCTTCAGAAAAAATATGAACTTAACGTGTTGAATCTTTGTCAAAGTTAAAGCGTCTGGAAATGGTTTTGAATTAGGATATTTACCCTACTATATCAAGAATTCAAGAATTCCATCAGCCCCAAATTGCATCCTAAAGGTTCAAAATATGTTTTTACTATCATTTTGTGATATCCGGTGATATCTCATTAAAGATTCGCTGTCTCAATAACCCTCTCAATTACAAAGTCATCCTATCTGGGAGTCATGGTAAATAAATCTGCAGTAATTGCTTGCTATATCTATTAATTTTCGCCAACGAGCCGAAATAATTGTGGTGCGAAATTGATCACGAGACGGAATATTTTGTGCACTGCCCATTCAACTGGGGATCTCCCTCCTGGCCGTTTTCTTTTTCGCCTTGGAGTGCAGAAAAACCAATTGGAGCAGCCTCCCCATTCCTCTTTAAGTCTCTCGCACTCTCACAGACCCTGGCCTCGCCTCAGACATCTACCAATCCACACAACATAGCTACATATGCTACGACCAGAGTTATAAAGGCACAGAATAGAGAGAGAATTATGTATATGGAGTTCCTGGAACTGCTTTGGCGCTTTGGAACATGCCGATCGGTTCAATGTTTGTTCAGGTCGTAACCCTCCGTCATGGACTTTTTTTTTGGATTGGGGCATTTAACGAGATCTGAGAATCCACAATCGCAATCGCGTTCTTCATCCCAGGCACTGGGACTTGTGCATATGGAATTTGACCTATTTCGCATGCATCTAAGACCACCCTCTCACCTTGTCATTAGCACACACCATCCAGTGTCATTAATCATCGCTGAAATGTGCTGATATGATTGGTAGTTTTTTATTCGTGTGAATTTCTGCACCAAGAAGAATGCAAAAAAGAACTACTAAAACGCTTTAAACCCGAAATAGGCCATTGAAAAAGCAAAAAACCATGGAATTGAATTAACTGCGGCAGGATTCTATTGTTTCGGAAAATTTTGAAATAATTTGAAAGTTTCGAAGTAGAAGAATGAAGCTAGTGCTTGATCTTTTGTAGGATCAAATGAACACCCCTTCGACAGGGAACCCCATATTGACTTTTATATTAAACTTTTCCTTAAAATGAGCATCCGAGTTTGATCGAATTCAACGGAGTTAGAAAAAAGCATCGCAGTAAGGTTCTTGCGCATATATTAATATTATCGTAATTTTATTAATTTTCTTTAATATTATTGCTAAAATTCTTTTTCTATCATGATTCTAAATGAAACAAAGAATAATTCTATTGATTTGGAATGGGGAAAAAATATTTCATCAGTCCAAAAACAAGCGTTAAAGTCGAACTCTATGAAAACCATCGGAATTACCTCTCTTTACTATAATGTTTATAATAAAATATAAGTAATATGACGTTTTCTCATTAATTTACGTTTTACGATGAGGATAAGTGTTTAAATTTCGTGTTCCAAATGATACAGAGTAGGGCGTCAAGAAGTCCTAACACGAATTCCTAAAGTGTCAATAGGTGTTCCTTTCGCCCTAAATTAAATAAAAATCTCTTCTTGAATTTGAAAAGACTATGCTTTTATCTCTCAATCCCTTTTCTTTAAAGATTTGTAAGGAATTATATGTGAGGTTAGAATCATAGAAATATCTAGAAAAATGCTAAGGATAGAGTGAAGTTAGGAAGATTAAAATTTGCAAGATTTATTTTGAAAGTCTTTGTATATTTTGAATTCCTATAAGTCACATCCGACCAGAAACAAAAGAGCAATTTTATAATGTGAGGTTATACTAGACTTAACCTTAAAAATGTTGAGGGATTTTCAATACTTACAAAGCGTAAAATACTACCCTGACTGCAATAGATTGATTATAAACTTTGCATTTATCTTAAAGCTGCTTTCAATGTAAAAAATAAATAAAAAATAAAAGTTTAGAAAAATTCAATAAAACTAGGGTTAGAATTTATTTTTTACATACAATGAAGCAAACAATGAAGCCAAATATGAACGAACAAATAATTTATCAAACTTAAATTAAAATCAAATCTACCTATTGAAAATTTATTTATTAGAGTAACATAACCTTACATTTTAAATTAACCTCATGTAGCATATTTTATTCATATTTCGAATAACAAGGGCTTCAAGACATTAAAAATTTACTGGATTATAGCAGAAATGAAATTTATCTTTTCGATGTTTAGTAACATATCTCAATATGTAAGATACATTTTTAATTTTCTTTTTGCATGAGTGAATTTGTAAGGTTAAAATTGAATAGGGTAAAATGAGGTAATTTGGAACCATTTAGAACTTGGGATATTTGTGACCTGTTTTAGAGATTCAAAAGGAAGAAAAGCTGTTCCTTTTATTCTTAATCGTCTTTTTCTTCTATTTCGTAGTCTTGGTTTTCTTTTTGCTCATCTGAAACAATGTGAAATTCTCAAATGTCCCAAATTGTAAATTGTTCCATTCCAAATTACCTCATTTTACCCTTTTTTAAAACTAAAAAAAAGTATTAAAAACTTAAAATTTATTACTTATTATTATTATTGAAGAAGTATATAGTAATTTACAGGACTCCAAACATTAAAGATAATAAAATAAAAGATAATAAAAGATAATAAAATCTAGATTTTTTGGTTCATCATGTATGACCTTCTATTTTAGTCGAGACACTCTTGGGGGAGTGTTACCAATGAAAGAGAACCTCAAGGCGAGTATAATCCACAACTTCATATTGCAATACATTACGTGAATTTTGAAATAGCTTAATTTAAAACGATTCTAAGAAACTTAAAATTCAAAATATTTTCAAAAATTTACGCTTGTCAGAATCGCCTGTCTTTTTGTATGAAATTAGTATGGTGGAAAAATGAGGGTATTTTCGACAAAATAAATGATTCAGGCGGTAAAAATCTCTGCCAATTATACAGACTTATCGCCCCAATCAGTTCTCACCTTTCACTTGCTAACCATACTTATTCACTCCCTGAATTAGTCTGCCAGATTCCTATTTTAGCCGAGACACACTTGGGGGAGGGAATTATAGCAGACTATGGTAGATTTTATCTTAGGAGCGCACCACCTACGAACGATTTCCCAAGACTCGCCGGTGCTTTTCCATTCTGCCAAGTGAAGTGCATTTCGAAATGGTCTCATTTAAACATGCCTTTTTATTGAAGTATTTTGAATTTTCCGCGGAATGTTAAATTTCTCATGAAGCTTATAAAAGCTTGATAATTATCTTTCTTCAGAATAAAATTTCAATAATTCTGTTGAATAGTTAGCCAGCAATATTTTAAAAAAGTAATTTAACATATCCAAATTTTATACAGTGCCCGCTTTCTTATTCGGATGATTGGAAAACAAAATGTCAGATGTCCGCTTCGTTATCCGGATGGATTCTTTTAATTCGTTCAACGTCTCGAAAGTATAATACAAGATTTTACTATGAGAATGAACGAGAAGACTAAATCTAGATCTCAGTCACTCTCATTAAATTGCCAAAAACACGTTTACAAAACAAAAGTTATTGTGCATTGTGCATAAAGCTATACAATAACCAATAACAAACTTTTCTTTTAATGTTTAAAAAATACACGGGGTCCCGGGTAATATTAATATTTCATTAAATAATTATTTTTATGTAAAAATGAGGCATGGCGGAAAGTCGTAATGTTTTGAATTAATTGATTGATTGATAGATTGATCACTTCGTAGATTCTCAGTTGTCAAATCTGCTTTGTTTACTTTTTGCAACAGTCTAATAATTTAATTTCCCAAATAAAACCGAATAAAATTCATTTTAAGTGAGTGATAATAAGGTGATCATGAGGAAAAAGAAATGCTGAATGTATTCTTTGCATAATATTGCTCAAAATAATCGAGTTTGAACCTTTCGAAGTGGGTGGCGATAAGTGGTTACAGAACTGGCGAAAAGTAGTAAAAAGTGGCAACGAAGTGGTTATTTTTGCATTGTTACTAAAAATCAGTTTTTTAGGTACCCCTGCATAAAATTGTAGGACAATTGTTTTGACGAATCTGGAGCTAATATATCTAAGTAACTTTGTGTCAAATTTGAGTTATCTGATAATAAGGAGTTAAAAAGTGGCGATAAGTGGTTACTCCACCCTATATAGCTGATGTAAAATGCACAGAGGAAAACTGATACATCAAAAATGTACTATTTTTATCAACTTTTAAAAAACTGTTCATAAGATTTAAATAATAAAACTGAGGATATCTATTCTTTTAGTCAATATAAAAAATGAAGGTGTATTATACTAGACTCTGGACACTTATTTAAATTTCATATAGGGGAAGTGGGGCAAGTTTGTTATTCGGACTTTTCTCCTATTTTTAATTAAAATTTAGCCTTATCGTGATATAATTTAGTTCCACAAACCGATTGAGAAGCTTATTTTGTAATATGGCTCAATTCCAGGACAAAAATCCCAATTTCAAAGCTGCCCCAAATTCAAAGGCGCCCCACTTTCCCTTACCGCTTTACTTTTAATGGAATAATATGACAAAATTAAAAGAAATTTCAGATTTTTCCTTGAGAATCATAATCCCAAAATTTGAATAACAATTCATCAATTCTGCAGCTTTATTCCTTTTTTTAAATATTTCCTTGGATATTTCATTTCTTTCACTCATTCCAATTAAAGTCTTAAGCACGATTTTGGGTCGTTATACAAAAGCCATCACCTCTGAAATTAAAAGGGCCATTTAAGCCATTCAAGAGTACGTCAATTAAGCAGCAAACAACTTGCAACGGACTCTTGCAATGCAAATACAATGCTTTAATGGTGCTTTAAAAAGTGCATGATAAAATATTTTATGATGATACGATATCGACACTGTAATTTATGAGCAAGAAAGCAGCTAGCAAACAATCAACATTTATCTAACTAGGTTAGAAGTGTCTTTGGTTGAGTTGAGGAGCATTAAATGCCTTCCAGTGGCTTCACCTTGTCACTCGTTTGACTGTGTTCCTCCAGGTAAGGTAAAAAAAAAGAGTATTAAAGTGCCACACATTTAGAAAACTCCCAACTAAGACTGAGTGCGTGCCCAAGTTTAAATGCTACACAAACTTTTCTCTGGGTGTTTCGTATTATTTTTCAAGAATCAGCAGTTTCTTTTGGGCAAAAATTCGCGCTCACACACACGTCTTAAGGTTTTTGAGAAGCCAATGGCAACAAAATGTTTATTAGTTACCCCACATGATGATGCAGAGATTCACGGTGGTCAGACGAAGGATCTCACAAGAGCTCCAAAGAGGCAGATAAATCCGATCTTCTTGGTCATTTCGTCTTAAGAAATTGCCCTTGAAGACCATCTAATATTTTTTTTTCCAAGATACAGCTTCATCGATTTTGTCAATGGATAGAATAATAGTTTTATTTACAGAGATTTTGCACCTTCTTTCTTAAGATCTCTTGGCACAAAAAGGTCCTTTGTGTTCGGATGGTTTTCTTCGAAGACATTAGAGATCTGTTCCCATGAAAGGAATTTCTGTGGGAGAAAGCTAGAGGCACAAAGAACAAGTGTCTTGGGAAAAGGACATGTTGCACCTTGAGCCAAAAAATCAACTAATACCTTTAGTCTTTTCAATTGTTCCGGCCAGTTCACAGGAAATTTGCTCGATTTGTCTTTGATAAAAGAAGAGCATTAGGATTTTCTCCATTTCAATGTAAATTGTTTGGAAGTTCATATTTCAACAGGGTTTAAATTTAAGGTTCTCTGGAATTTTGATGGCTTTATTTGGTAAATGAGTTAGCGATAAATGATTTTATTTCAGTTTTTGGAATTTAAAAGAGCCTTATCTTAAGTAAGATCTACAAGAAGAGCTAGTATGGAACAATTGACTTAATGAATTATCTTAAATTATCTTATCTTATCTAAATGATGGACTTTGGTAAAAAAAATCATTTTGTAGGTTTATTAAATCGTGTCCTTGCTCTAAATATTATTAACAGTGGCTTTGAAAATTTCGAAAAAGGAATTTATTCTTCGAAATATCAATTCCATTTTAAACGGTCTCTAATATTGATAACTCGCTTTGATTGATAATATTGATAACTCACTATATGTGGACCACATTTTTCACTGAAAGGAATAAGAGGAACTGTATAAATGTGACCATATTTCTCTTGATATGCTGTGATAAAGATCCTTTTCTGAATCGGGATTGATTGGTGACAGGTGATAAGAAATTCTCTAATACAACAATAACGAAAAAGGTCCTGCAAATATAGCCAAGCTTGTTGCAAAAGTTAATTAGCAATCATTAAAAACCTTTCACAAGAATGCAAAATGTTTTAATTTTAAAGGATTTTGAAGACAAGGAGAGAATCAAGTTTAATAAAAAGTGAAGACAGTTCTAAAGTGCTGAATTAGTTGTTGTAGTCGTACTTTTGGTCTCTTACAGACTTTCCAACACAGTTTCAATAGTTACAAATAACAATACATTTTTTTAAAGATATTCTATTTTCCAAAATTAGCTTCACTGGTCTCTTGAGAAAATTCAAAATAAATTGATACCCCTTCGTAAAACACAGATAATACTAAATTATTGAAAGTATGCAAGAATATCTGTCGATAGAAATTCATAATTAAGCAAAATATTAAAAATAAATTTCTTGAGATTTTTAAAGAATTTTTCTAATTAGAGTTTTCATCAGATTAAGTAAATTATTGATTTTTAAGATGAGAAATGCATGAAGTGCAGGAAGTACTGGAAGTATTGCAACATTTTCGAGAGTGTTGTGAAGTTTTGGAAGTGCGAAGGCCTTTGCCATACAAATCGTGCACACAGAAAAATTTTGACTCTAAATTTAAGAATATATAAGATCCTGGGAACTTAAATTGGACGTGAATCCCCGAGGCGTTTAAGTTGAGAAGCTCTGAGCGAAAGAAATGGGTTAGAATCCCTAGCTCTTTCAATTTAAGAGATCGGGAACTTAAGTTCTGCATTAGCTGGAAAATGAAAAATGTCTACAGATTTGCAAATTGCAACTAAAAATAAATGATCAAGGATTTAGAATTAGGGGATTGGCATTCATTCGATGGGATTTCAAATTAAATTCCTGGGTGTTTCTGTTTAAGAATTTTTCATTTTTCTGTTTGTGGAAGTGCCTGGAAGTGGTGTACATATTTTCACGCTAATATCCCCCCCCCCCCACCCTTGGTTTTGTCTCTAGAGCGGGCGGACAAACAGCGTAACGCTAAAAAAAAACTCGAAACTTCAAATTTCCAAAATTCTACCAAAATACGATCTCTTGGTGAGAGGAGAATGATATATGGGATAAATCTGGATAAAAATATCCTCTACAATTTTAACCAATAACTTGATCTTATTGGTTACTATGTAGCCGAAATAATTCAATTTATTGATTTTGGAACATGATTTTGACCAAATTGCCTCTTGTGCCCACGTGCCAAACTACAACAATGAATAAATTTTGTGAGAACTTTCTTTAAACCTTATTATAACTAACGTGGTCGAGTAAAAACGGGTCATATCAGCACCAACGTACTTTCGAAGTAGCACTATCATGGGAAAAGTCTTTTTTTTACACTAAAATGACAAAATCAGGTAGCTGACATTGCCTGAGCAAAGAATTAATGTATGCACGAAATACAGATATGAATGTCCTCTACCATTAACTCACGCCGCTTTTTGAAAACTTCATATCCTAGCTAGACTACAATATCCGAAATTTTAATCTATCGCAGCGTCAACAGTCCCCATTGCAAAAGAAAGCGGAATAGGAATAACAAGCGAAAAATTCCTTGGAATTTTCCACTATGTTTCCTTAAAAAATTCCATAGGAATTTTCCATAATAGGTTCCAAGGAAAATTTAATGGATTTATGCTGGATTTTTCCTATAGAATACATCCATGGAAATGCTCGTGGAATTTATGTGGATTTTTCCACTAAAATAAAATGGAGAAAAAATGAAGCTGTCACATGCACCTCATGATTTTACTTCCGAATTTTATAGAAACGGCAAAGATTACGAGGATTATAATATGTTTTTATAAACCAGCAATAACGAATTGACACTTTGAGCAATAAAAAAATATTTTAATAAAAAAAAAATTTTTCCTAAAATATATATTAATTAACATAAAAACAGCATTATTTTAGGTTGGCGACCTATTTAATGTAATCACTTCATTATTATCTACACGAAACGGAGCATCGCATAATTAATTATATTATAATTGCCACATGAATCACTAGAAATGTTTGCGGAAGGTTTGGAAACAAATTCTAAAAGTTGTCGCAACACCATTTTATTTGTTTGACATTTCAGAAAACTAGTGGAAAAATCCATATAAAACACTATGGAAAGATAGTGGAAATTTCCATATGTTTTTTCCAGCTTATCCCGCGGACGTTTCACGTGTGAGTTTCCATATAAATCTTCCGCGGAATACCGCGGAATTTAACGCTGGAATTCCAGCATGTCGTATTAGTAAATTCCATGGAGCACTATGATTTCCATGGAATTTCCGGCTTTAAATTCCATAGGAAAACTTAGTGGAATTTTAGCGTCAAATTCCAGCGAATTTAGCCATTTGGACGCAACTTTTCCATTGGAATTTTTGCGGAATTTTGCTATGGGGGTGGTAAAGTTTCAAACAATCATCTGTAAGTGCCCATCGAGGCGAACTCCAAACCGAAATTTAGGTCAAAATATTAATTAAAACCGGAGATAAAGGCCGGTCAATTTTTCAGCTTTAACTCCTTATAGCGCGGGCCAAAAGTGTTCCAGCTCCTGAAGTTTTTTTTTACTTGACAGATATGAAGTGCAGATATAACATACCAGTGAAAAAATGAAGATCGATCTTGAAATCGCGTTCAAATCCATGAGAAACCGGTCAGTTTTATGAAAAATTATTAACAAAAATTTAATAAAATTTTTATTCATGCACAGGATATTTCGATTTCAAATTGAGATTTACATTCCCAAGTTTATTGAGAGCCTTTTGGTGGAAAACAGAGGCAATGATCAAACCTTCATTTTTAAGTAGCTTCATCACCGCCACTCTATCATTGAAAAAATGACTCTTCAAGGGTAGAAGATACTGGAAATGTGCAGCTGAATGTCCTATTGCAGAGAAATTAGGATGAATTACAAAACCAGGAGAATATTATTAAAATTTATGAATATCTTAGGAGTACGGTAAACGCTCGTTTCTCCGCGAAAGTGTAGGATCTGATTTTTCTGCGATCGTAGGAATTTTGCGGAGTGTGAATCCTGGGGAAGTGAATCTAATATCAAGAATTTCCAACTGCCCACCTAAATTAATCCTGAAACCCAAGATCCCGAAAAGCCAAAATCCCGAAATCCAAGATCCTGAAATTCATCTCTGTGAGGCAGTCATCTCATGGAGGAAGCAGGATCTGATCAGTCCTGTAGGGGTAATCTGTAATTTTCGTGGCATTGTCACGCGTAAGTTCGAAACCTGACAATGCCATTCGAGCTTTTTTGTCATATCATGTGAGTTCGAAAATGCAATTCATTGATTTTTTAATGAAATCCCTTTACTTGATGATTTTATGAAAATACAGTACGTCTTGGCTGATTTGTTTAACAAAATTCATTGTCATTTGAATTGCCAGAAATCTCAAATATGTGACTTCTGACAATGCCACGTGAGTTGAAATGGCAATATCACGGCTACAGAATCGCATTTTCGAAAAAGCTCTCCTAAAATTCGAAACCAATTTGTCATATGGCATTGCCAGAGCGTTACAGAATTCCCCTCCTGGAGGAATGTGAAGGAAGAAGCAGGTGAACTCCAGGGGAAAAAAGATCTGGAAATCATATTTTCGGGATTTTAACTTTTCGGGATTTAGGTGTTACAGGATTTTGCCTTTTAAGATCTTGACCCATTCAGGATTATGACTCATTCTGAATTTTGATTTTCGGGATTTTGTCTTTCGAGATTCTGGCATTTGGATCTTTCAGTATATGGAATTTTGACTTTTGGGATTTTTGTCCATTTGGGATTTCGATTTTAGGGATTGTGGCGTTCGTAATTTGGGCTTTCGAAATATTGGTTTCCTGGATTTGGCTTTCGGGATTTTGGCTTTCGGACTTTGGCCTATTCGAGATTTTGTCACATTCGGAATTTTTTCTTTCAGGATTTTGGTTTTGTGGTCTTAGCTTTCGGGATCTTGGGTTTTAGGATCTTGGCTTTCGGGATTTTAGCCTATTCCGGATATTGGTTTTCGGGATCTTGATTTTCGTTATTTTGGCTTTCGGGATTCTGGCTTTTAGGATCTTGGCATTCGGGATTTTAGCCCATACCGGATTTTGGTATTCGGGATTTTCACTTTCGTGATTTTGGCTTTCGAGATTTTGGCGTTCGGAATTTTGGCTTTCAGGATCTTTTCTTTCGGGATTTTAGCTCATTCCGGATTTTGGTCTTCGGGATTCTAGCTCATTCCGGATTTTGGTCTTCGGGATTTTGGCTTTCAGGATCTTGGCTTTCGGGATTTAAGCCCATTCTGGATTTCGGTCTTCGGGATTTTGACTTGCGTGATTTTGGCTTTCGGGATTTTGGTGTTCGAGAATTTGGCTTTCGGGATCTTGACCCATTCAGAATTTTGACCTTCGGGATTTTGCTCCATTCGAGATTATAACCTATTCGGGATTTTGATTTTCAGAATTTCGACCCTTTCAGGATTTTGCCTTTGGGAATTTTGTCTTTCGGAATCCTAACTCTAATATTTCATGAAGGACAGACATTGTTTTAGATTGAAGTTTGGTCTACGTAAAAGTTTTAGGTTATGTTTATCCCATTTTTAAAAACTTCAGTACTTTTTCTGTAAATGATTTCTTGAACAAACTTTTATTTAGTCCAGAAAAAAAATATGTAGAAGTTGTACAAATTTAAATGTATGTCCTCACGACCGTAGCAGATCTTGTTGATCTCCTGAATGCAACAGAAACACTTTAATCTAAGCGTTTGCTAAATTTTGGAGTAATATAAAAAGACGGTAGTAGATTGCAATTTTGATCTATGGAAAAATTGTACGGTTAATCATATTTAAAAGTTTCTCTTTTAAGGTTAGGTTATACATAACCAAACCTTAACACCTCTCTATATTCTGTAGTAATTTTGCTTAATTAGATAGCCACTAGAATGGTTAGAAATATAAATTGCAGCTTAGATTAATGAGAATTATTTATATCTTTTAGTATGTATTCTAATAAAAACGTCTACCTTTCGAGGTTAAGAGTAACATAACCTCAATTTGCAAAACTATTTTTTGATTAAAACAGTATAAGAAAACCAATATTTATGTTTTCGTCAACCGCTTACAATTTTATAAAAAGATTTATTTTACTAAAAACATTTATAATTTGTTATCTAAACTTCACATTTCAAATTTTCCAAAATAGATAACCTCAAAATGTAAATTGAAAAATATATCGCTCCTTGTGAATATCTTTCCCTATCAAAACAGGAAACAAAACAAAATAATTCCCATGATATCCAATTTTCTAAAACGATAAAATTCATTCATGTTATCTAACTGTCGAAAGGGATCTGTTTTTAGTGAAAACGATCATGTTAAAATCTCCCTCGATCACACAATAAATACCAAATCATCCCTTTTAAACGCTTTTCTGTTTTTAACTTGGCGGCAAAAGGGAGATATGAGAGGTATTTTTTCCTGGAATTCTCTACTAAGAGATGCCTCATTCATTAATTGAAATCAAAAAAAACTGAGAGCATTGGCACCCAGAATCCCATGAATTGGTCGCCTCTGGATGGTGGAGGCAAGATGTGTTGGTGCAAATGTAAATCGTCTCCTTCGCATACCATTTTGGCCATTGAAATGAATGAACATCTTCTTCATGCCTCCTCCATTCTCGTGTTCCAGAGAGCTCTGGAAGCGACTGAAATTGGATGATGAGCTGAGGATGATTTTTTGGTCCAGAGAGCAAAAAGAGGTGCATGGAGGCGCCTGGTCGTTTGTCTAATTGTCTGATGCGTTTGCGGCTTTTTTTTATCGCCTCATCCAGCATCCTCAATCATTGAGCATCGTCTGCACCAAGATGATCTCCAGGAAGATGATGATGTGGCCAAGAATTTGGCGCGCTTGAGTGGTCAGAAATCTTCATGGCTCCTCAATCAATTATCCTGGGTCAGGAGAGAGAGGATGTTAGTCCTGTGTCCACTTGACAGAGAAATTTCCCATTTCTCCCGCAGTGGCTCAAGTGCCCGTGGTCGAAGTAAGAGAGTAAGAGAAAGGACACATAAATTATTCCTTTTTGTGACAGTTTTCTTTATGGACTGTGAAGATGTGGAAGCAAATGTCCAAAAATTCTCGGGAATTGCTCCATTTTGGCCATCTCATGGTCGCCAGTCCACAAAATGAAATATTAGCTGCTGATCATTTGATCCGATGCCGAAATTAATGAAGTCCGGACGATAGTTTTGTAGTCGTATCTAATTTCTTGGTACAGACTGAATTTGCCACAGTCTCGCATGCAAACCAAAGTCAATCTCGAGGGCAAATGCTCTCAATGAAGTCCTCCAAGTATTCTAATTTATGCATTCATTCAATCAGGGAAGTATTTTGGAAAAATACCAAAAGTTACTGAAATATCAAATTGCTTTAATGGGGCTTACAACAGGCTTTTTCTCAAATATTAAATCACATTCCTTTGCAAATACAATTTAGGCCCTAATCATATTGACTATTAAAAAAAGCAAAGAAGTAAACCAAGAAGTGTGGAAAAACGACGTGAAGTTGGAATGAACAATAGGAAAATCCGGAAGTCGGCGGGAAGAAACAATCACTCAGGGAAACACATCAACTATTTCCAAAGCTTTCGGCTCGGTCTCCAAGCCTTCATCAGTGGCTGGAGCAGAAAAGAAAGAGCCGTTTTTATTAGATCTTTAAATAAATTACAATCTTATAACAGATTTATATTTAAATTTAAATTTATATTTAAAGATATAATAAAACCGGCTCTTTCTTTTCCGCTCCAGCCACTGATGAAGGTTTGGAGACCGAGCCGAAAGCTCTGGAGATAGTTTATATGTTTTCCTGAGTGATTGTTTCTTCCCGCCGACTTCCGGATTTCCCTATTATTGATTAAACTAAGAAGTCCATAAAGTACATACTCAGAATACAGCATCTCTAATACATCATATACAAGATCAAATTTCTAAGTCCAATTCTGAGAGAAAAAGCGGAAAAATCTCACAATTTCGTTTGTGAAGAGTTTGTCAAAAGGATTGTTTTTCTATATTTATGAATTGTGAGAAGGTTTAAAATTCCATCCGTCCACCCGTCTGCCCCTCCGGCTATCTTCAGCTCTACAGGCCAAACGGTTAGAGATAGAGACTAAGAACCTTTGAGGGACCCCCCCCCATAAGTCGATTCTGGAACCATTAAGATGCCCTTAATTTTTCCTTGCCTCTTCTTTTTCCCCCAAAACCATGTGGGATTGCTCGAAAACGCGTCGTACGATTTCTTTTTCATTTTACTGCTCGAACTCAAAGAGAGAGCAGTTATATAATCGACTTTTTTTCAACTTTGCACTGTTCTGGAGCTTAAACGGTAAGAGATATCGACTTCCGGTCTTCGATGACCTCTCCTCAAATGACATTATCTCGTACCCAACCTCTTTACTTTCACCCCTTCCCCTTTCGTACGTTCCCTATTCCTTTAAAAATAGGTCAAAAATGCGGTTTTTCCAATTTTGCAAAAAATTGGCTCAAGCTTTTTCAATGATTTTTGGATATGTTTTAGAGCTGGTCCTGGTGAACATTTCGTCCAAACATACCTATGGCCGGAAAATTCGCCATTTTGAATTATTGAAGGTCAAAGTTCAACCACTTTGGAAGGCTCATTTTTCAACCGATTTGGCTAGATTTGGATTTTTTGGAAAGGTACTGCAATTTAGAACCCGGCTGCATCGGTCTTCATCGGTAATGAATCGGTTAAGTACCGATTTTTTGATTTTCAAATGCTTTTGTGATTTATGCATGAATTTGAGCTCTAGTGGATCAGTGATACCAAAAGATTATTCAAAAAAAAACTATTTCACGGTGAGCTCTATCTCATGAGTTCGAGCATTCCGCAAAGCTGGGACGCTTTGCCATCTCTTATTTTTTCTATAGATAGCTTCCATAGACCATCTTCAGTGTCGTAAGTTTCTTAGAATTCGAACAAGGAATTTAGATTTAGAATATTGATATTTTTAGCCCTATTTTTGAAATATTTTCCTTGCAGAAGATAGCAATTATTACCTACTTATTTTCCAAAATTGATGCACTGATGAATATTTTTAAAATTATTTGGATTTTTTGAATACGAATCCGCTATCTATTTTAGAATTTCACAAAAGTTCTCTGGTCCAGAAATCCTTTTATTAAAAATGGCCACTTGGGGTAAAAAGTAACAAAAGGTATAGAGCAAAAAGTAACAAAGACCGAATCAATTTCTGATGTCTCACGGTGAAAAGAAACGTCATTATCATGTCTCGCAGCTTTTTGTTTGAATTGGTCAAACGATTTGCAGTCTTTTGTGTGTTTTTTTTTTTCTAAAATACCTTGAAAAGCGCTTTTCTCGTTTTCTCACTTTTCTCGCAGAAAAAAACGGTGTTTTACAAAGGTGTAGATGAATAATTTTTCTATGAAAATATGTCCTCTAAGTATTTTTTCAAATTTACGGAAGCCTGTAATGAAGCGAATCAAAATGTGATAATATCCCATATCTGGTACTATTTGCCCCAGCATTTTTGAGAATAGTCACAAAATTACCTTTTAGAAATTGGCTCGATAAACGCATTTCCTTACAAAATAGAGGAACATTACTTTCACAAAGTTGTAGAGCGGTAAATTTTCTATAAAACTGCGCTAATTAGAAATTTTTGAAGCACTCGAGTAGCTTGTAAAAAAATAAAATATCCATTTTGTGACTTTTTGCCCCAGTCTCCCCTACTGACTCTACTTTACTTCATAAATTTCCCCCACCTTATTCGAAAATTTAATACGAAAATTCGAAATTGAATTTGAATTCTTCGAACATCAACGACTTATTCTTTCCGTACAGAAGTAGATCTTGAAAAATTCGAAAATCTATTTGAAGATCCAAAAAAGAGACTTTCTTACTTCTTAATACTTTCGCAAGGTGGAGGAAGTTACATCCTGTTCGAATTTCGAAGTGCTCAAGTGTCAAAATGTAACGGTCTTCATATTGGTTGGGAGGAAAAAAACTGAACAACGACGTTTACTGTTCTCGCCCCAGTATTTAATCACACCATAATCACTGAGTACCCATACCCATGCTTTTAGTGTGATATTTGATAAATTTTCCCCATCTTGTTCGAAAATTTAGTATGAAAATTTGAAATTGAATTTAAATTCTTCGAACTTCAACGACCTTTTGTGCAAATAGAGTTCCATTTACATTTTATCCAAGACACTATTGGAGAATCAAAATCTACATCTGTTTGGGCCATTTGGACTCACTTGCTTCTCTTTCAGCCGAGACACATTTAGGAAGTTAGTAAGAGACAACAGAGAAACTTTACCTTAGAAACGAACCACTACGGTAGATTTTCCTGGGCCTTCCGGTCTGTGTCGAAAATGGGGGTGCATTTCGAAATACTCATACTTAATTTGGGGTTTTCGGGTATTCGGGATTTCGGAATTTTGGCTTTCAGGATTTTGGCGTTCGGGATTTCGGCTTTAGGGATTTTTACTTTACCTTTTATCCAAGACACTATTGGAGAATCAAACTTCAGCTGTAAATTACGCTCTGTAAATTAAATTTTAACATCCAATAATTGAATTTTTATTTCACTTCATTGATGTATCACTTAGTAAAAATACGAAAAATATACTCAAAAATCTCTTGAAATATTTCACGTGAAAATGCAAACAGTTTCTTAATAAATATCAACAAATTAGGCAGCACGTGATGATCCACTTAAGATTGGAATACATTTTGTATGTTTCATATTCAACGAGCATAAGCGAGAATGTTGTAAGTGAAAGTGCATGAAAAGTGCGTCAGACGAAAGGAAGAGTTAACCCAGAGAGACTTTGCATATCGCCAGAAGAAATGCGATATCTTCAAGAATTCCGATGAATGGAAAGAATTTGAGGCAGATTATTAGTGAGTTGCTGGAAATCTCAGAACTTCCCGTCATCAACATTGTAACAATATGGATAAACATTGTAACAATATGGATAAACATTGTAAGAGGGAATGTGATTAATTTTTTTTCACACTAATTAGACAAGTTAAAATTCCAGTGGAAAATATGATCAAGTGCGGGAGAAGGTGACGATAAGGAATCTCCCTCCAATGAGCGATAAATTGTCCATTTTATCGCTCAATTGAGGTGATGGGATTCTTTTTTTCTCATACGATCTTATGTCCTCTAATTGCTCTCCCCGGTGATATTCCACATTGTTAGGAGCAGAGTCTGGGACTGAGGCAGGCGAACAATCTAGTTATGGGGAGGCACACAAGAATGACTCGTCGCCTTCATTGTAATTCTTGTCCATTTCGCCCAGGTTTTTGAGAGGCACTCCACCGAGAGGTCTCCTCCAAAGAGATCAGGCATTCCCGCGTGTCCTCTGCGTCTCGTCGGTTCTTCAAGCCAAGTCTCGGCCTGAAATTGGCTTCTCGTCTGTGAATCTGTGCGCGCGATTCACTAAAAGAGAAGACGGTCTTACCCTCTTCGGCCCCCAGTATTATAAAAGCGTGAACAGGTTTTTCGGAAAACACATTCCATTCCACAGCACCGCATAATCACAAAGCCTCACCGACAATTCCAAATGAAATTTCGCAATACGCCAATTTTTTTCTTTTGTACCCACTGTTAACCACGTCTCATGCTCCTCACATCCCGGTCCATCCCTCATCCGGAAAGAGATCGCCAACTCTCAGACGACTCAGCCAAAATCACTTCTGAACCGCTCGCAATTGAACCCGATTTTCGCTCAAAGGATCAGAAGATTCGGACAGAAGCTGACTGAGCTTGCTCGGGACCAAGGTGACAATTTCCACCTCTGGACTGGGCAATTTAACACCAAAAATAACCAGTGTCTTGTAATTGAAAATTTTCGCACTATCGCACGAGAGTGTTGAGAGTCCGAGGGAAAGAGACACTCCTGACAGCGTAATTGCATGCAGAACCTGAACATTGTGTTTAATGTTGAGCACAATGTCGGTATTTAAAATAATAATAATTAAATTGAATGACGAGAGACAACAAAGTCGCAATTTACAGGAAATTAATCAATATGTCAAGAGGAGCAATCAAAAGCAGATTTAAAGGATGTAAAATGTTGTAATGCTCTGTAAATAGAAAACGTCAATTAACGATAAAATAGAAACAATAATTTTCAAATTACACAGGGGAACAGTGCCAAATTTCGGACAGCTTGCAAAGTCGGACATTTGTTTTGGTTCTCAAATTTACATGAATTGTTAGTTTTTTTATTCTAGAGGATGGTCTTTGTCGAAAAAAAGATCGTCGCCTTTACGAGCAATAAGAGTTCCGGAAGGGAAAGGAACTTTGAAAAATTTTGTGTCCGATATTACACGCAAACCAACATCTATACTTTAATTCAATTTTAAAAATGTGTGAAGAAATATTTTAGGAAAAAAAGACACTAAACTGTGCAAGTTAATGGAATTTTAGACTGTCATAGGCTAGGCTATGAAGTTTCCAAAATGGTGAGTAGGTGCACTGTGGTTATAATAGAACCGGAGATATGAGGGTCAAAGTTCACGAAATTCAAAAAATCATATCTCCGGTTCTATTTGACCGATTTAGATGAGTGAGGGCTTAAACGAAAGATCTCATCAAATGCTACAACCTTCTGGAACATTTGAACTTCGTGGGACTAACATCAGGGGCGCCGCAGTCGAAAAACCAATTTCAATATCACATAACCTCTATTATCTCGACTGCCGCTGAACCGATTTTGATGATTACTTCGACATAATTGTAAAAAACATTTGTGTCTACATTTCGTCCATACATCATTTTTCGATCAGTATTGTCAGAAAAATTACTTAAATTTTTGGACTATTTTTGTCCTTATCGCTCGTTGAGGTAAAAAATACATCGAATCAGAATCTTTTGGATTTTCCAAAGTCAGATGTAGGGGAAAGTGCCCATGCTTGATACTATAAAATGATGTCCAAAGTTTGTGATTTTTTTTGGATTAACACACAACCCGAAGCGATTCTTCCACTATGACAAAAATGTCTCACTTATTAGGTTCATAAGTTTATAATCCCACCTCAAGTAGATCCTGGAAATCCTTAGATTTTCCTCAAGAAGAAAATGGAAATTCAATGGTGATTTTTATACAAGTTGAAAATTTCACCGGATACAAAAAATTGCACATCAATATTTAGGCGGTACTCTAATCTATCTGCATAAATCGTTTGTACGACTTGTCATTAGTTTTAAAATCACTTTTATGTAATTTTTTAGGCAGTGTTTTTATGACATTAGGGCGCTAGCGAAAACCATTTTTTCCCTTTGAGTCCATGAAAGTGTCACTCTGCAACCTTAAAATTCAGGCAACAAGGTTGAAGGTTATATCAATTGTCGATAAAATTGGCGGATTGCAATATGTGTAATTATGAAAGAATCACATCTAATGATAGAGTTGCCACAATTAAATTATCATTCATGGACCCTTCTTAAAATATAAGATGGACATAGGTAGAATTTATGAATATGTCACCACCCTCAAAAACAGTGTCCCCAAGTAAAAATATTTTTACATAAATATTAATACTGATGAACCCTCTATGTGCCTATGACAGTAGTTTTCTTGAACAGCGACATTAATTAAGAAAAAACTTATGAAATATCGTGTATCGAAATTACAGTTTTGGACCTATTTTTGATTTTTGCTTCCTGAAACTAGGAAAAAAGAGCTGGGATCCTATCTTTTTTAGGAAATGTGAGTATTAGGACCAGCTATTAAAATATATTACTATGAGTCACAATTATTGATTAACGTAGGAAAAAAAAAGTTATTATTAAGCTTGGATCGTATCAAGCATGGGCACTTTCCCCTAAGACGTTTCACTGATTTTGTTTATCGGTTAAATTTTTAAGTATTTAAGTAATTTTTAAGTGGTTAAGTAATTTCTAAGCACTTAATGAGCGCTTATTTCTAAGAAAACCTTTAATTTTGTGTAGCTGAAGAGAAACTAAATAACTACTTATCAAATGTATGAACGTAAGACAAAATCAGTAATACTTTGCCTTACCTGTGATGTTAAATGTTGTAGTTTTAGAAAGCTCAAAAAGTTATAGGGCAAGTGTGCCAAATTTCGGCATAGTTGCATACAAGCGCCAGAGTCTCAAGTTTGAAATGTAATAATATATATTACAAATGTACAGTAGAGTCCCGCTATAGACCATTGCTCTATAGTCCACAATTTATCAACCGTTGATTTCAAAACACTGATTTTAAGTTAGGTTGTGTTTTTTAGTACGCGACATGCAATGTTGTCATAATTATTTTAACATTTTTGGCAAACTGTATCAAGTAGGGGGAAGTGGGGCACCTTTGAAAGTGGGGCACCTTTGAAATTGAGATTTTTCTCCTATGTTTAAATGGAATTGAGCCATGACAAAAAGTAATTTAGCTTCTCAATTTTTTTGTGTAGCTAAATTATATTACGATAGGGCTCATTTTTATTTAAAAGTATGTGTAAAATCCCAATTTCAAAGGTGCCCCACTTTCAAAGGTTCCACTTCCCCCTAGTTGTGATAATTGTGATCCATAACACTATGCAACACGATTTTTGGCACACGGATCTCATATGGTACGTTTGGTAGAGTCAGGTCCCCTGATCAAAAATATGTTCTTGGTTTTTCTCCTATATGTCACAATTTTCTTTAATTAATTTTTTTGTATTGCTGTTTTGTCTCATATTATCAATTATTCCTCCGGTTCCAGTGTACAGAACTTAATAAAAGGGGCATCCATTGGAAAGGTAAGAAGTTGTGCTTCAACTTGACAATTATGTGATATTTTTTCAAAACATTCTTGTGGGCGGAAAAACAAAATCAAACTAAAATTTCTCAAAAATGGCCTAAGAAAGCAACTTTTGAAAAATCATATAAACTAAACTAAACTAAATATTAATGTACTCTCTTCAGCACACGATAGATTCCACATTTGACTACATTTTTGCCATAGAAGACATCCTGCTCCGATACCTCTAAATGCCTTATTTTTTTTGATTTTTGTTAGAAAATTTTCCAAAAGAAATGCTCCTTTTTTTGATAAGATTGTTACCATATGGGGGAAGGAGAGGTGGGACGTCTTTGGAATGTATGGATGAAATGTCTAAAACATATTCAAAACTGAAAAGCATAGATGGTTTAGTTCTTCAGATATTCCTAAAAGAGTGGTTTCTGGAGGGGATGAAATTGAAGCTGGCCGGAATTTGGTGCACTTACCTTATTTGGTTCCAATTGAAAATCACATTTTCTTGTAATATTTAGCCCTAGTTTTATCTAAATTCTTGCACTTTTTTTTGTTAATTTTCTTCATGTTGGCTAGAGCTTTTAATACGTTCAAGCTCTAACATCACTATTTAAAATATTTAACTAGATATGGATAATACTATAATACCGGCTTCAGACTGGAGGTTTAGCCCAGTTCCCGAAGGTCTCAAAAGGGATTATTTGCCCTTAATCCTTTAAGGACGATTGGAACACCGGTGTCCCATAAAGAAAATAATTTTTCCTGACTACCTAAAGTTATTTCTTCCTTATATTAGTACGCAATCGTAAAGTAAGGTTTGAAGGAATCTAGGATATTTTTTGCAAGTCTCTAGCTATTTGCTATGTAGTAAATATTTAAGCTCAAAAATGGCGAATTTTTAAATTCTCAAATTCACAATTGATTTTATTTATTTTTTATACTTCTAATTTTAAGCAAAACCCTTTTGGCAATAAAAAACGACAATACTCATACGTAATGATTTTCATTAAAGCGAAAAATATTATTTATTGGTATTGTCAGAAAAATTACTTAAATTGTTGGGCTATTTTCGTCCCTATCGTTCATAGAGGCAAAAATACACCGAATCAGACTCTGTTGGACTTTCCAAAGTTAGATGTAAGACTTATCATTGATTATGTTTCTCAGTTTAATTTTTATTGTTGATTTTCGGTCCGTAAAAAGTGTCTCTTCATTAAAGGGTTAAGGATGAGAAGGTCAAAAATTGAGGGTCGGAAAAAATCATTTTTTATAAATTTTTAGAGCATAATACAACTTTAGAAGGTCGTAGGAAAAGTTTCATTTTTGGGTGACTGGTGACCCAATTGTCCTTAAAGGGTTTATATCCAATTCTAAACAACAATTTCCTAAAAAATCGTGCCTTGTAAGGAATTAGAGGAATTAAGCCAGATGGATAAGCCTTAGGTCTGAAGCCTGTATAATGCTCCAAATCCTAATTTCAATCGTTTGATACACGTGTCCCTGCTTGAAAATACCTGAGATGAGTTGAGTTACCGCACTGGAATTTTCCTCATTGGTGCATTTTGGTGCTCCGAATTCATGGACATAAGATTCACTTTTTCTCCTGCACCAAAATCTCCGCACTCTCCTGCATCTCCAGGCTGCGGGGGGTGGGCTGAGGGGGGAGACGAAAATGTGGCGCAGAGTGAATGAGGCGAGTCATGAATTTTTCGCGAAATATTTCTCACGGCTCAAGTTTGGTAAAGACCTGTGTGCGCGGACGTTTAACTCCAGGCCAAGAATGCAGACATGGTCAGTGCACGAGGACTATAATAAAATGCAGTTGGAGATTGGACGGGGGAGGGTGGGAAGTGGGGTGTGCGAAAAGGTGGCACGAGGGCGGCGGAATAATGAAAAATCATCTCGTTTGGCGAATAAACCATTGAGGTCTTGTGCCTTTTTGCTCCTCGTCCATTTGGGCCTCTCTCTCAGTACTGCCTGCGCGTTTCTTCTGGCCACGGAGAGATTGAGGATAGGAAGAAGATGTCGAAGAGACGGAGAAACAATACCAAAAGACGACTAAAACTTTCATTGTAGAAGAGGGAATGAAAATTGCATTGTATTGTTGGGGACAGGGTTGTGCCTTTACATAGTAAAAAATATTTTTTACATTTTACATGTAAAAAATATGTAAAAATGTAAAAAAAAATATGTAAAAATGTGAAAAATACGTTAAATGTAAAAAAGAAAAATTAAGCATTTTTGAATCTTTTAAACATTTCCTGTAAGCAATTTCAATATTGATATTGCTTTCGAGGAATATCAATAACACATTCCTGGGAAAGCCATGTACAAAATTTAGCACAGTTTATGCTCAAAATGATTTCACTTGTATGTAATACACTAATAGCTTCAACACGAAAATGTTAAAATTGCAAGTAAAGAACGCACAGTTTCAGCACAAAACGGTTAAAATTGAATATAAAATCCGCACAGCTTTCAAATGAAACGTTTAGCAATTTAGATCGTTTTTACTCGGATTCTGTGCAGCTTTCATTAAAAATAGATGTAATATCATAATTTCTGTGTGAATTTTTGTTTAATACGTTAGTATCATAAAGCGCAATGGTTTTTTTTAGAATATTATCACAGAAATATTCATTACCACAGAATCAGTGTTAGCAAGGAGACACTGATTCTCTTCATGAACATTGTTTTCTGGAATGTGATATCTTGGACAAGGTATATAGCAAAATCCCCGAAAAAAATTATCGTTATGAAAAGAGTAGGAAATAAATCTTAATTTTAATGTTTTTTCACAATATTGTTGATTAGCAGAAACCACAGAACAATTGGAAAACTCCCTGAGCATGTAGATATAGAAGTTCAAAAATTATTAATCGTTTAGATGGTTACTATTATATTGGTTCAATCGGGTAGTAGAAAATTTGAATTGGGATTGTCAGTAAATTTCATTATGAATTTTAGACAACAAGCTTTACAACAAAAACCCGGAAAATATTTTACTGATTACAGCGAAATCTTTGATTGAGTAAAAAAAAATTGAACTAGTTATTTGATGGGTATCATCAATTTTACATTTTTTTACATTTTAACTTTACATGTTAAAAATGTAGCACACGTTAAAGGTTTTTTTTACTATGTAAAAATGATGTATGTAAAAAATTCGCCCAACTCTGGTTGGGGAAGAGACTTGAAGAGAATGCCAGGGCTATTGGAACAATTCCTCAACATCAGCAGCCGGAATCATGAATCCCAAGGCGAGGGGCAAGAAAAGAAGGATTTTCAGGAATTACCCTTTTTATTATTATTTTTTGTTTTCACTATATACATCACCTCTGCATCTCCTATAGATATCCCTCAATATACAGGGAATTCTTGCAATTTATCAACAAAAAAAATACTTAACATTGTATTTTATTTTCTTCCTCATCGATTCCTCACCTTCTCTTTCCATAAATTAATATTTTGTTTCAGTACTATGTGTCATTTTTCTTTTTTTTTTAAATAATTTATTATTAAAAGAGTTGTTTGCTAGTTTTTTTCCACCTCTTCTCCAACATCGACTCTCAATCTTATTTTTTTCATTTTATTAAAAATTAAAACATTGCAGTAAACGCTCTAAATTAGCGCGCTCTAATATGGCAGTTTAGGGTTTTAAATGGTTGTTGGTGTACACTCAGAAAAAAAATAGAATGAGAAAAAAATCCATTCGCAAAAAAGTAATAGAATTAATAAAAAATATTTAAAGAATATTTGTAGAATATATCAATAGAAAAATATATAATGCATCATACTCAACTAAAAGCTTTTCTTTTTCCTCTTTTGAATGTTTTTTCTTCTTTTTACATAAATTCAGTTGATAGTTCTTTGTTTTTCTTTTATGATATATTAATTATATAAAATAGTTTTAATAAAATTTTTCTTTTGCATTTCTTTTTAAATACCGAAAAAAATATATAAAAATTCGCATTGGTTTTCTTTCATTGTTTTCTTGTATAAATTATTGTGCCTGAAATGCAAGATAATTTGTAAAAACTTCACTTGACAGTGTTGACAGTTAACTTCGAAAATTCATTTTTCATTTTTGAAGATCCATCTTTCGAAATTGCGCCTTGCTGCAGTTCGAGAATCACAAACTTCAAGATTAATTTCGGTATTTGCGAAAGATTCTATTTCGAAAAGCTAATTTCGAGTTCGAAAAAAGACATTGCTTAAACATCTGAAGATTGTTGTACAATTCTAGTTTTCATTTATTAAAACTGTTGTTTAGGAACTTGGAATATTGCTTTTCGAACTTAGCGGTGATATTCTTCATGCGGAGGCAGCCAAAAGCCCGAAAGCCAAAATTCGGAGTGTTCAAGATCATGAAAGGGAGGAAATTATTCGAGCTTTTTGGCTTTCGAGATATTGACCGGAACCCACTTTATGACCTTCCGAATATCCAAACGAAATCCAATAGTCCAAGTATCTGATCACAAAAATGATATTTACCATCTTTTCCTTCCGAGAATTTAACGTACTTCTCCGTCTCTGAATTTCGAAATCAGTAATCTGACTTTCGTAATCTGACTTTTCGATTATTCAAGCAAGACTATCGAAATCACCGAAATGTTCATTACCGACCTTTTCTTCTAAAAATCTTTTTGTGTATTCCTTGTCATTAGAGAATGTTCTTCCTCATTTAAACTTTTCGAAATTCCGTTTTTAAATCACTCATTTTCGATCTCCGTGATATCATATTTCCTTGATCTTTCGAATATTCAAGCGCAATATACAGTTGAAATGCTATATATACGATTTTCCCTAGGAATATTTATTTTCGAACTTAGTGAAATCGTAACTTTTCAATTTTCGAATGTTCAGTCCCAATACTAGAGTTCAAGTCCTGGAAAAAAAATCTTTAATGGGCTTCTCTCAAGTTTTCGAAATGAGAAAGTTCGAAAGAGTGGGACAGAATTTCGATTACATAAAATTTTCTTGATCTAAAAGATGTTTCGAAACCATTTTAAATCGAAATCTGAAACTAAATTTGTGATTCCTGCTTTAGAATTTTTCTTTTTCTAAAGCAGTTTTTTTCTTTTTAAATTTCTCAGACATTCCGAAAGTTTCTTTTCCGAAAACTCCCTTTCAAATTCACTTAAGACAACCGTTTTTGTAAGAAACTGTTTTTCCTACAAAATTTATCCTCGGAATACTGAGGATAAATAGTTCAATTTTCGAAAACGTTTTAGTAGTAAACGAGTGTTTTTTTTTTCAAATTTTCGCAAACACTCCGCAAACTGTTTTTCAAACTTACTGAGGGCAACCAAAGATCCATTAAAGATTCTTATGAAAGAAATTTTGTAATCAAAAATTCGCAGACATTCCGAAAGCTTCTCTCAGAATACTGAGGATTAATACTTCAATTTTCGAAAACGATTTTGTAGTAACCGAGTGTTCTTTTCAAATTTTAGCAAACATTTCGTAAATTGTTTTTTGAATTTAATGAGGGCCATCAAAGATTCTTATGAAAGACATTTTGTTATCAAAATTTTGAAGTCATTCCGAAAGCTTCTCTCAGAATACTGAAGATAACCATAGATCAATTTTCGAAAATGTTTTTGTAGTAAACGAGTGTTCTTTTCAAATTTTCGCAAACACTCCGCAAACTGTTTTTCAAACTTACTGAGGGCAACCAAAGATCCATTAAAGATTCTTATGAAAGAGATTTTGTTATCAAAATTTCGCAGACATTCCGAAAACTTCTCTCAGAATACTGAGGATAACCATAGTTCCATTTTCGAAAATGTTTTTGTAGTAAACGATTGTTCTTTTCAAATTTTCGAAAACTGTTTTCGTAGGGGACAGTTTTGCTTTTCAAAATTTCGCAGATATTTCGAAAGAGGTTCTTTCGAAAACTGACTTTCTTTTTTGACTTTTTCGATCAAATTGTGTCAAGTCAAAAATATCATCATTTCAGGCATATTAAAAGTCTTATTTGCAGATTTCGTCCATCATCTCCCATCAATTTTATATTACTTGGATTTTATTGTCCAATGAGGAACACTCTTATTCTTTCGAATCATCTTGTATAAAACAAAAAAAATTCACAAAATAATAAAAAAAATATTTACAAAAAAGTGATTTTTTTTTCAATTATATTTGTGTAGAAATAACAGTATAAGCATAATGTTAAACTTAAACGATTCCTACTGGACTACATTTTTAAGAGTTTTCTCTTGTTTTTTATCTATCGTATTTGCATTATATATTACATGATATAGGATTTCTAAACACTATGACTATTTTTTTTCTTGCTTCTTTTTGCATGTTCGACAAATTCTTGAAAAATTTGCAAACATCTCCCACCGCAAAAGCTCTTTCTTGTGCATTTTTGTTTTTGCATCTCCTTTCTCTTGGGACGAGCACCGAAGTTTTTTTTTTGATTTTTTTGGGAAAATTGAAAAATAAGGGGTATAGGGGCGTATCTTTTTTTTCAAGAGTGTATTTTTTTAGAGAAAGGAGAGAAAAATGCGAAAATGCCTTTCCCGACTCTGAATTTAAAAAAAAAAAATGCTAAACTTATTTTGTATTTCAGTGTTGGATTTTTTCTATTTTTGTTTTTTGTTTTTTTCAGTTTTTTCTTTATTTTTTTTTAAATATAAATAAGCGTAATGAAATATTGTTGATTGTTTTTTCTGTCTTGGGATGGTATTTTTCTCCTTCTTCTGTAACATTGTTCTCATGGCGCTCATTTAAGAACCTCCATGGAAAAAGATTGCGTTGTTTAACAAAAAAAAAAGAACTACAATCAATAAATCAGAAGTGCTAGAGACGGAAATTTCTATACAGCTTTTTTTTTCATTCTTCATTCTCTTCAATCTTCATCTTTTCTCGCGAGTCAGCTTAAGTTTTTTAGCTAAATATTAGTTTTCTTGTTCTCCCTCCTTTACTTTGGGGGAGCTTCCTTCCTTCTTCTCAATACCAAAAAAAAAACTTCTACAGTGAGCGAAATTCAAATAGGGACGGCCTTATAATTGTGTGGTGTGGGTGGTCTGTAAATCGGATCGACCTAATATTTTTTTTTATAATATAGGCCTATCCAACAAGCAGGGCTGTGCTTTTACATAGTAAAAAATATTTTTTACATTTTACATGTAAAAAATATGTAAAAATGTAAAAAATATGTAAAATGTACAAAATGTGTAAAATGTAAAAAAGGAAAATTACGCATTTTTGAATCTTTTGAACATTTCCTGTAAGCAATACCAATATTGATATTTCTTATGAGAAATTTCAAGGAAACATTTTTGGGAAAACCATGAAACAAATTTCATTTTGAAAACCCATATGAAGTAATTGAACGATTTTGTACACATAAAACATACTGCCTGTAGTAAAAAATGTTAACTTTTTTCTAATTAACACTAAACCTATCGACTGTTTTTGGCCGTTTTTCGGTCAAGTGACAAACTGCGATAATGTAGGATTCTCAACAAATTTGTTTTGTAAAAGATCAATAAATTAAAATTTGAATGCTGAAAAATATGTTACATGCATATTTCAGGAAATTCATAAAGTTTGATAGGGGCATTGTACCGTTTAAAGTATGTGTTTATTTTAAATCGGTCAATTTGACTGGGTCTCGGTAGGTTTAGTATTAAAAGAACTTCGTCCTTTTTTCACAGATAGATATTTCAGAATGTTGTCTATATTAAATCCTTAAAATGTTAAGCTTTTTGACCATTAACGAAAAATAGAATAAAATTTTATATTATTAGTAAACTAAACATGTAAAGCAATGAGACATAAAAATATGATTATTTCACTATTCGTAATTGGCAAATGACGTGACTTGATCAATCAATTTTTAAAATAAAAAAAACTTTATTATTTTTTATAGTAATTATATAGACTATTTTTTATGAAATTTTGATATAACAATAACCGGCACTGCTTCAGCATAAATTGGTTAATATTGTGTTCAAATTGCGCGCAACTTACGCTTAAAATAATTTCACTTGTATGTAGTGCACTCATAGCTTCAACACGAAAAGAATAAATTACAAATAAAAAGCGCACAGTTTCAGCACAAAACGGTTAAAATTGAATATAAAATCCGCACAGCTTTCAAATGAAACGTTTAACAATTTAAATCGTTATTACTCGAATTCTGTGCAGCTTTCATTAAAAATCGATGTAATATCATAATTTCTGTGTGAATTTTTGTTTAATACGTTAGTCTCATTTTAGTAATAAAACGCAATGGTTTTTTTAGAATATTATCACAGAAATATTCATTACCACAGAATCAGTGTTAGCAAGGAGACACTGATTCACGAAGAATAAGATCTAAAGTCCATAATATTAAAATAATTCTCATTGATCTGATTTGTTTCACTTTTATTTAAAAAATCGGGATCGTCCCTATTTGAATTTCGCTCAAAAATCACCTAAAAATTTGATATTTGGCTGGCGTTCACGCACGAACGCAATTGCGCGTGGGTCACTACCATAAAAAGTCTTGTTGGATAGGCCTATATTATACAAAAAAAATATTAGGTCGATCCGACTTACAGACCACCCACACCACACACTTATAAGGCTGTCCCTATTTGAATTTCGCTCACTGTATGTAACATTCTGAGAAAAATCGATATTATTACCAAAAGAGTCAGATTTTATCTCGCGCACGCACTTCTTCCTCGATCTCCCTCAATCTTCGTTTTTTTTTAAAGTTACAATAGTAAACTTATAGTGTTATAAAGCTGGTTAACAATATACTACATAAATAGGTTTGGTGTTTTGGTCCCGAAAGAAAAAACATAAGACATTAATATAAGACATATACATAACAGATATTTCTGTTTCTATTTTTTTGATATATTTAACATGGGAAGCCCACAAAAAAAATCGCACAATCTCCTTTTTTTTCTCTTCTCAAATATATTAAATTGCAAGCACTAGAGAATTTATTTTTTTTCATTAAACTTGTTCATTTGCTGAGCAAATTCACCCCAAAAAAAAAATAGTTAAAGGAATTCACCAGCCGGGAAGTTCTCAAAAGGGGATTGACCTTAGGGCAGGGATCATCTGTATTTAACGGCAAAAAGATTTAAATTAAGGTACCTTCTTTTGTTTTTTGTTTTTTTTTAGCGGAAATCTTTTCTTTTAGCACCCAACAATTCACTTTGTCTCTCTCTCTCCTGTTAATGTTTGCAATCATATTTTTTAAATTTGTTTTTTTTTTAGTGTTGTGTCCGGGAGCCATTTCCATCTCTCAACTCTGACCACTTTCTTTTGAGAAATATAAATCCTAAAAATTAATATCCTGAATGTCCACAGGAGTACCATTGCACTCAGACTTGCACTTCTGTGGCGTTCCCGGAACACCCTGATGCTTAATACATGGACTACTTGGCGGGGTGTGATAGTAGTATTCGGGAGATAGTAACTTCTTCTGCTCCTGATATACTCTTTCCATTCGTGCCATACACTTGTTAAGTACTTCCTGCTTGACAATAATTTTTTTTTTGTTCATATTGCCAAATACGCGAACAGCAAGAAAAAAAAAGAGAACAGAATGAACCCATTAGTCACATGAAAAATCGGCCCCCTGGATAGCATTTTCTTAATCTTCAAAAGCTAACCCAAGAAGCATTTAAGCGGTCTTATATCGAATATCTTATAATAGAATTTTTAGAAAGCTTGAAAAACATGCAAGAGAGCATCTTAAGAAGCGAAAACCTACACAGAAAAACAAATTTTGTAAAAATGTTCGTAAATGTTTGTGAATTCCTACGGAGGACTTACGAAATGCTCGTGAATCGTATAACCTACAAATAAGTTCGTAAAAGTTTGTACTTTTTTCACAAACATTGTTCGTAAAATTATCACTTGACGAACATTTTTTGTACTTTTACAAACATTTGTTCGTAAATGTTCGTAAAATATTCGTCAGATAAACAAAAATTTACGAACAAATGACAAAATTTTACAAACATTTTTTGTGTGTTTACCAACTTTTACAAACAAATATTTGTAAAAGTACAAAAAATGCTCATCAAATGATCATGTTACGAAACAATGTTTGTGAAAAAAAGTACAAACTTTTACGAACTTGTTTGTAGATTATACGATTCAAGAGCATTTCGTAACTCCCCCATAGGAATTCACAAACATTTACGAACATTTTTACAAAATATTTTTTTCTGTGTAGCAATTTATAAACCATTTATTACTAAAGTTTTATAAAGCACCTGATATGGAATATGCTAGGATACGTATAAAAAGAAGAAGAATATCTTATAAAAATATTAGAATAAAGCCATTAAGGTAAAGTGTCCTCGAGTCGACCGGTTCCTCAAAATTGTTACTGATTCGTATTTATTTATGGAATAATTGACCTATTGATGTTAGATCATACGACAAATATTAGTGCAAATATAAATAAATTGAATAAATAACTCTACCGATCGAATTGAGGAACCGGTCGACTTGATGGCACTTTACCTTAGATACTTTTTAAATTGACCAAACAATTTAAAGGATAAAATGGAATATTTTGTAAGACTATGATCATTAAAGTCTTATAATCGAAAAAGTAAAAGGACATTGGGCAAAAGTGGTCTATGGCGCGTCCACCAATGAGACATACAGTACCGTTGAAAACATTAAATACACCCTTCGTAAGTTTAAGTACACCTGTTTTGGACCGGGAAAACGCTGTAATATCCAGTTCTATTGACTAAAATACTTTGATATATAAACCTAAGAACAGTTTTAAACAAAATTTGAGCAAAAACATTGGCTATAAAAATTTATAATTTGAGGATCAGTCAAAAATAAGCTTTTTGGACAAAAATGATCTAATATTAAAAATAGCTCTTACCGTGTGAATAGACGGAATTCCCACGACATATTTTATTCCGAACGGGAATTCCTTATGGAAATCCCATACTGAACTGTCAAATTTTTACCATCTGCTCTATGCGCCTCTGGTGGACTTCAAGCGCAACACAAAAACGCTCCGAAGATTTGAATTTTAAATTGTGTATTTTCTGAATATAAATAACAGAATGTGTATTTAGAAGATATTTCACGTACTTTATTTTATTAAAACGGCTCTATTATATTACGTGTTGTCTTTTATACTCCATTATTAATATGACAAAGTCTTTGGAATAATGCATTAAATTAGCTGTAGATTTATTATTCCAACTAAAGTGCTGATAATTTCAAATAACGTGTTGCAGAGAGATTGTTCGTGTTATTTAGTGAAAGACGTCGGTAAAATATTTTAAAACTCCATTTTCAATAAATTGAACGATAAAAAGAATATTTTTCTTTTATTTCAAAGTAATATTTTATATCCGAAAATTTAATTTCTAAGGTTTCCGGCTATAAATCCTATTAGTGAACTTCGACACTTTTTTTTTACTATTCTTTGTATTTCCTTATCTAAATTATTATATTCTTTCAGTTTATAATAATGGGATTTCTTGAAAAAGATATGTTCTGAATCTGCCTTTCCAATCATTAAAACCTCTTCTGAAATGTTATTGATGAATATTTAATTCAATCTAGAAACACTAATATTTTCAAAATTATTATATTACTATTATTCGGTTTCAAATTTGCTTTCAAAATAAATTTTTCGATCACTACAGTAGATCTTACAAGTTTTTTTCATATATTACTTGCTTAAAAACACTCCAAATTAAATTTTCGGAATTTTCCGGAAGCAAAAAGCTATCTCGAGTGACATAGCTTATTGCCATTTTGGGCATTATTGTAGTTGATTTTCAATGAAATTGATGAAATTGCGATACAAAATGTTACTTTTTTAAAATTATTTTTGTTAGATATATTCAAAATTTTATCTCAATATTATTTAAATTTTAGAAGATTACCTCAAAATAAGTCTCTGGAGCGCATAAAATAAATTTTTTAATAGAACTTCGCACTATTATACAAGAATCGTATGTATATAAAAGATAGAAATTGATATATGAAACTGAAAAAAATAAATTGGCGTATCTTATGATAGTTTTTATAAAATAATTGTGATTCTAGTTTCAATTACATCTTCTGGACTACAATTTTGTGTGTTGCTTGTTTTTTACGAAATATTTTCAACACTGATCGCATTTTCAGACAATCTTGCTGAATATTTTGTGTGAAAGTAAAGTAGCTAGGATATATTATACATCCTGCAAAAACATCCTTGATAAATAATTCAGTGATTCTCGATGGTTTAGAGATGCAAAACGATTTCGCAAAATTGAACACTTCACTCTCCAACGGAAAATCACCATTTGAAATTCAAAATTTTTGAACGCGTTAGGGCAGTTTCTTGCACTTTTGCTGAGGACGCTGGTATAGCAAATTTACCACTTCCTCGTGGGAATTCCATCTGTTCACACGGTTACATACTAAAACTGATCTAATCTTTTAATAATCGGTTAATTTAAGCTTTATACTATTAGCAAATATTATTAAGAGTAAGAAAACTGAAAAATTTTGCCGAGGGAATATTTTTGATATGGTTTGTGGTCGGTTCCCGATGTAATCTGTTCTTAAAGGGGTTTCTTCTTTAAATATTAAAATTTCCAGCCCAAATTCTACTTTTTCATATATTTTTTTTTATTATTTTTCAAACTGCTTCTTATTATTGTTGCAATTTTATTTCTTTTACTTCATTATTTTATTTAAAAAAACAAATTCGACAAATTTATCTCGCTCAATTTGCCAATTTCGCCATTTTGGATTTTCTACAAGAGGACAAGAAGAAGGAAATGCTACTTGGGAAACTTCGTGACACAAGTCAAGACGTTTATGCCATTGAAAAGTAATTTAAGCAGCTCCTAAATAAAAAAAGCTAAATATTCTGCCCACCACATGCGATCATTAGAGAACTCATATGTTTAATAAAGTGAAAAAAAACCAATAGTCTTACCTCAGTAATGTTGCCCTTTAGAATACGATCGACTAATTCGCGAATTAAATAGCACTCGTGCACCATGTCGCGCTTCAGACCATTCACAGAAACAACTACACTGGCAGCTGCTATCGTGCTGGGGAGGAATTCACAGAAATTTTCTGGAAATAAATAAAACAATGTTGTTTTTTTTTCAATAAATAAATAAAGTCCATTGGGACTTCCGTTGGGAATAGGGTGTTTGTCTTGCAACTGAAAGAGCGGAACTTGAGATGGGGTCAGGAAGGAAGGAAAGAAGGGAAAGACGTTATTAGATAATTTTGTGGTTTGATGATCTATCAGGTGTTTTAACCAATTTGTGGGTCATCTTCAAACGGTAAAAGTTGTTTAGAATGATGATGGTTTAATCGAGAGACAGCTTAGTGGAATAATGTTGAAAATGCATTAAAACGTTTTTCTGGAGATTTTAGGACTGTAATTTTACCATGAAGACCTTATAATCAGATATCAAAGGATACCGAAGTTTACGCTTGTTTAATGAAGATGAGAAATCATGTCCTTCCTCTACTCCAGGGGTATGCAAAAAACGTTTGAAACCAAATAAAATTCAAAATAAGTTTGTTCAGGTAGCGTTATGACTAGAGCTGGCCAAAATATGCAAAAAAAATCTTGGAAATATGCGACATAAAAATGCACGAAAAATCATAAAACATGCAAGAAAAATATGTATTTATATAATTCATTTTTTAACCCAAATAAGAGTGTTTTGTAGAACTTTCACATAAAAACCTTTATCCTTTGTAGTACACTCTTAGAAAAATTTAGTCCCAACTGCCTCATATACAGTTATGGAAACTATAAAATATAGTAAGCATAGACCCATCCATATATTTAGCTAGGGTGACGAAATGAAATAGTTGACCAATATTAGTTACAGTATCTATTTCATTTAGTTATCATAACTAAATAAGATTAGTAACGGGTACTATAACATATTAGTTCCAATAGTCAGCATAAACGACCTTAGTTGTGTGTAAAATAACACGCACAGACCAATCACAAAACGATTTAGATTGGGCTTAAAAACACGAAAAGCATAAATATAAAACAATTTATGCTCTTAAAATCACGCAGAGCTCAATGATACAACGGTTAAAATTGCGCTTAAAAAAGCGCAAGCGTGATTTTAAGCATATTGATCGTTATATGATTTAGCTGTGCGTGATTTTAAGTGCATTAACCGATTTTTCATTGAGCTGTGCGTAATTTTAAATCAATTTACCGTTTTATGATTGAGCTGTGCGTGATTTTAAGTGCATTAACCGATTTTTCATTGAGCTGTGCGTAATTTTAAGCCAATTTACCGTTTTATGATTGAGCTGTGCGTGATTTCAAGTGCATTAACCGATTTTTCATTGAGCTGTGCGTAATTTTAAGCCAATTTACCGTTTTATGACCGTTTTACGTGTGTGCTCTGCATGTATTTAAGCACAATCTAAACCGTTTAATGTATATGCTGTACGTGTTTAAGCGTAATTTTGAGCGTTTTATGTTTACTCTGTGCATGTTTTTAAGCGCAATCTTAATCCGTTTTACGTGTGTGCTGTGCGCGTTTTTAAGCACATTCTTAACCGTTTTATGATTGAGCTGTGCGCGTTTTAAGCACATTCTTAACCGTTTTATGATTGAGCTGTGCGTATTTTCAAGCTCAATCTGAACCGTTTTATGATTGACCTGTGCGTGTTTTTAAGCGCTTTCCGAAAAACCGATCTAAGGATTTCTTGTTCTTTTAGAATATGATACAGAAACTGTAATTGAATATCATTTCATCCTTATACAATAACTTCAATTCATTCCTTCTATCAATTGTATCAACGTGAAATGTTAAAGAAAAACATCTCAAATTATTTTGCAGATAATATGTTTAAAAAATGGTAATTAAAAAATCTTTAGTAAAATTAGCGAGAAGTTCTATCTAGTAAGATTAAATATTAAACAACACTAGTACGCTTTTCTAACTCCTTTAGCAGCTTTTTAAATCATTGGAGTGGTAAATGGTAGTGTCCTTTCTATGGGGTTCGAGCAGAAATAATTGAAACAGTATGGGAAAGTGGTCTGCCTTTAAATGCGGCAGCCTTTGGACATTTATTTTTCTTCCTTATTTCCTAAACCAAAAATTCTATTTTAATAATCGAAGTTAATAGAAAATAGTTGTATTGATTATAGTTTAGACGTTTAGAGTTTAGGGTTTTTGATTTGGAAAATAAGAGAAAAATTAAAATATTGAATGGCAGGCCACTTTCCCCTAAAGAAGTTTACTTTTCAGTTGTTGAATATCAAAATTTTCTACAGGTACAGAAATTACGCTTTTGCAGATGACATAATACATTCCTAAGAAATATTTAAAGAAAAAAAATTCGACTAAGAGTGTTTTCTTCGAATTTGTCAATGTGGGTGATGTTAGCATCAAGTAGTGTAAAGGGATTTTTTTTATATAACTGGATCCCAATATGAAATAAAGGGTCAAATAGGGCCTGAGCACCCTTAATAAAAACATGCAAATAAATATTTTGGCCAGCTCTAGCTATGACCATTGACGTAGACGTTTCATTTGACATTTGTTCGGTTTCAAACGGTTCTTGCTCACCTCTGCTCTACTCATTTTTTTCATTTTCTCCGACAAAATTCGCTATAGCGACCGAAATATTTGTTCGTTTTGGATAAATTTAGCTTTTTTGGAAAGGTATTGAATTAAAATATCTAAAAAAGATTTTCTTAATGTCCTAATTTTTCGATTTTGAGAGACTTTCCATAAAACATTGATCCATACAACATAAAGCATTCATCCAACTTTATAGTCCTATAAGTGGATTACTCATATCTCTTGGAATTTATGAATGAAACCACAAAACTGAGTAATGAAAGACAAAACCATCCATCCACTAAGCTAATTCCAAGTTTGAGATATCCTTGCAAAAAAACAGAAAGGCAGGAATTGTAATAAGATCCTCGTTGGATCTTTTTTTTCTCCTTAGGAGGAATTTAGAAGAGATGTTCAAAAATTGAGAAACTGTGCAATGAATCTCAAGACTTGATCTCTCTTCGGAATATTTTGTTTTTTTTTGCGTCCCATCTCTCGAGGCACGCAGTTTATTATATGTAGCCCAAAGTTAACAACAGTTGAAGAAACGAGCAGAAAAAAAAGAAGTCCAACATTATTCTCATCTTTGCGGTTTGACCGGGCCCAGGGGGCTTTCTATAGCAACACCCAGAACCTTCATCTCATCCCAAGAGAGCATTAACAGTCATTTGTGTGGAGATGAAACATGGACAATATTTCTGTTTATGTTGGCACATTGTGTGCCAAGATTGTGTTGATGCTGATGAGGGAGAGGCAAATGAAGTGATCGCCAAAGGAATCCCAAAAAAAAAAATTTATTTCGTCGGCGCCTCAAAATTTGTCTTCTTTCCTGCCTCCCATTCCTCCTATATGCTCTCATTCTTATATCTTGGGCCTAAATTATTTCAATGGGGTGATAAAACATATACACTTTCTGAGTCTCTCACACTCTTGCTCCTGACTCCCATCAAGTGCATGTGATGGATCGATTTTCACCATGTCAGCCAAACCAAAGGGACTGAACCCCTGAAATCTTCAGGGCAGACTTCCCTCATTGGACCTTTAAAGTTTCTGGAATGCATTTAAAAGGACCGTGACGAATTGCGAATGGTGTTGTGATTTCCCAGAAAGAGGCATAAAAAGGATCATGTTGGGCAGATGGAAGATTTTATGTGCTTCAAAAGTGCTTGGGCAACCTCTATTTGGTTGTTACAGTCACATAAACTATTACAGAAGCCTCTCTTAGACAGATCCTGGAATCTTAAGTGGAAGAAGGGTTGCAAAGTTAAATATTTTAAACTTGATTCAAAGGCCTTTCAAATGATTCCATTCTTGTTCAAATCGGTTAAGGAATACGCCTTCCAGAGCGGATTTATCCTTTGATTTTGAAAAAAGATCATTTCAAAGAATTTAAAGTGGTACTACTCGAAGTATTTGAGGTTATGTTATACAAAACACGCATGATTGTTACGAAAAGCTCCAGAATTCAAAGGCCTTTCAAATGAATCCATTCTTGTTCAAATTGGTTAAGAAATACGTCTTCCAGAACTGATTTATCTTTTGATTTTGAAAAAAAAACAACACTTCAAGATATTCACTGCCACTATTCAAAATGCCACTATTCGAGATATTTGAGGTTATGTTATACGAAACACGCATGGTTTTTACGATAAGCTCCGAAATTCAAAGCCTTTCCAATGAATCCATTCTTGTTCAAATCGGTTAAGGAATACGTCTTCCAGATCTGATTTATCCTCTGATTTTGCTAAAAGAAATCATTTCAAGAAATTCAAAATGCCACTACTCGAGATATTTGAGGTTTTATACAAAACACGTATAATTTTTACAAAAACCTCCAGAAATCAAAGACCTTTCAAATGAATCAATTTTTGTTCAAATCGGTTAAGGAATACACCTTCCAGAGCTGATTTATCTTTTGATTTTGAAAAAAAAAATCTTCAAAGAATTCAAAATGCCACTCGAGATATTTGAGGTTATGTTATACGAAACAAGTTTGATTTTTACGAAAAGCTCCGGAATTCAAAGGCCTTTTAAATTATTCAATTTTTGTTCAAATCGGTTAAGGAATATGCCTTCCAGAACAGATGTATCGTCTGATTTTGAAAAAAACAACACTTCAAGATATTCAAAATGCTACTACTCAAGACATTTGAGGTTATGTCCGGAATTCAAATGTTTTTCAAATTAATCAATGTTTGTTAAAATCGGTTAAGGAATACGCTTTCCATATCTGATTTATCCTATGATTTTGGAAAAAAATATTAGAAGGAATGGTCCAACGCAATTACTGGAGATATTTGAGGTTATACTGCACGAAAATTCGTTTGTACGATTAAAGCGTGAAAGTAATAGGTAATTCAAAAACCTTTTCAAAGTGTCTAAAAAATAATAGCATGACTATTTTTGACTTAACCAGTTTTGCTTAAATAAAATTCTAAGACGTAATTAAGTTCTCTGAACTAATATCGGTAGATTATGGTTTTTCTGCGTAGAGATCGCAAGATCTTCCGATTTTGAGACAGATATCGCGCGATTTCTCAGACTGAAATCGGAGAATCGTGCGGTTTTTGCACAGTGATCGCGACATCTTATAATTTTTTGTTCAAAGATCGCAATATCATGCGATTTCAGCTCTGTATTTGAAAGATCATGTATTTCTGGTAGAACGATTTCTACACAAAAGCAAGATCGGATCATTTCCGCACACAGATCCTGAGATCACGCGATTTCTGCATGGGGATCGTACGATCGTCAGATTTTTAGTTCAGATAACGTACAATTTTTGCATTAATATCACAAGATTAAATGATGTCTTTATAGGGTGTACAAAATCTTACGATTTCTTGATCAGAGATCGCAAGATCGCACGATCGCACGATTTCTGCCTTGGAATTGTACGATCGTCAGATTTTTGGTTCAGATTCGTACGATTTCTGCATTAATATCACAAAATCAAATGATGTCTTCATAGGATTTGTTAAATCTAACGATTTCTTGCTCAGAGATTGCAAGATCGCGCGATTTCTGCCTTGGGATTGCATGATCGTCAGATTTTTGGTTCAGATATCATACGATTTCTGCACTGAGATTATAAGATCGAATGGTGACCTAATACAGATTGCAAAATCTCACGATTTATTACTCAAAGATCGCAAGATCGTACAATTTCTGCACAAAGATCGTAAAATCACACGATGTCTGCATTGGAATAGCATGATCGACAGATTTTTGGCACAAATATCGTACGATTTCTGTATTGAGACCACAAGATGGAACGATTTGCGGAATGGACGCAATTTTTGGCTCTGCTATATTATGACTTCAGCATTGACATTCTCACAAATTCAGCCAATCGATCCTTTTAGAGAGATTAACAGTGAAGCGTATACTTCGGGAGCAAAGGCCATAAGGAATCAATTAAATAGAACATGCTCTTCAGAGTGAAATTAGACGCGTTTCAAATGTACAACTTGGTGGAACGTAGTTTATCCTCCTAAAGGTTTAAAATTAACCTTTTTTCTTCAAGATAAATCAATCGATGTTCAAAATCAGCTCTGAAAGGGTTATTTTTAACCTTTCGGAGGATAAAATCTGCACCAATTTTTCAAAAGTTTACTTTTGAAAAAGTTTCAAAAGTTTTTTGTATTAGTAAATGGGACAACTTTTTGGGGACCCCGCTCTGAAGCACAGTGATACTTTGCCAAGAAAACACCTTAGCACGAGATGTTTTCTTCAGAATTAACATGAACTAACTCTGAACGAACACAGTGATTAAACTATTTCTGTAGTGTTTTTCTTCACTGAGAAAAAAGGGAGTGCGATTAACTTTTTTTCCTCGTAACTTTAACACTTTTTAGGTGTAAAAATATATCAAAATTTCTTAATGTTAATTTTACTCCTTTTTAAGTGTAAAATTAACATGAAAGAAAAATAACTTTAACCCATAATACACTTAAAAAGGGTAATATTTACACAGTTTTCGGATCAATACTGCAGGGTCAAATTAACACTTCCGGAATGTTATTTTAACTTTTTCGGATTTCTCTCAGTATTGGTAGGGTAAATTAAGCTAATTCAAAACCTGCTCCAAATGGAAATTTTTCCCTATTTCAAATGGAAACATCATTGTTTTCATAATAAATACAGTACTAAACTATTATATTTATATGTTTTCTATACCTCAGTTTCATTATTTAGTTAACTTTGCTCCAAATAAAGCAAAAATCCATTCATATTCACAAATTTTAATTTGTTATTTTTTTGGAGAGATTTTCTTATTTTTTTAGATGGGAAAGGTGAAAAGACCAGGAATAAGAACAAATCCTGCACTCAGGAGAAACTCAACAAGGTTTTGGAAGCCTTTCGTCGCGGTTTTAGTTACACTCTTTGTCTCCAATTAGAAACTTTCCCTTGTCTCCATTTGGATTAATTTGATTCCAATTGAAGCATTTCACACTACCGTATTTTTCTTGTATTTAAGAAGTTTTCAAATTATATCTAAAGAATTTTCATTGAACAGTAACATTCTAGAAGAGCCAAGGAGCAAATTTATGTAAAACTCTTTTCAGAAAAAAATTGAAGTTAATGTGTTGAATCTTCTGTCAAAGTTAAAGCGTCTGGAAATGGTTTTGAATTAGGACATTTACCCTATATGTACCTTCTAAACCTCAAGAATACCCTGAACTCCCTCCGAAATTCGAGCACCCTAAATTGGATGGTTAGTATCTCGTGTGATCTTGCTCCCAATAGCCGATTATGTGGTCCGCATGTGAGAAGTCAGAGACGCAGATTGTGCTCCTGATTTTGTCTGTGGTCCCATCGTTTCTGGACCCATGGCAATCAAACTTTTTTTTTTGGGGAAAACGAAGAGGTAATGTGGAGAAGACGACCCGTGTACACAATCCCATCCTCAACATCTCACATGCAAATGAGGTCGTGCCGAAAATAACAATAAGCTATTGGAATTTTTCTTGTGCATTTTTCGTGTGGTTATTAGCTTTGGCGCAGCTCTTTGAGGATTGAAAATGCCTATATAAGAGAGGTATAGAGAGGAGCCCAAAACAGTCCCAGACGCCGCTTACGGATTGGAGAATGAGAGAACAAGACAAGGATTTCTTTTTCCAGGCGCGCGGTTTACGATTGTAGATCAATCTCACTTGTTCTTTTCCATCTTCTTCTTCTCCCTTGACTCTGACCAAGAGAACACACCTTCCCTCCCAGCCCCCAACCATATACCCACGACTTTGGTCCTAAACTTGTGGCTGCTGCACAAAATATTTCTCGGAAATTGTAATTTGATTTAGTGTAGTTCCTTCTCACGTCGTCGGCGTCTGTTGGTGTGTACAGAATCTCTTCTCAGGCTCTCTTTTTTTTCTGCCCTCCACCTCCCCTTATCCTCCTTTGTTTGATAGAATTGTTATCACCAGAGGAATTTTCTGTGTAATTTTCTTAACATTCCATGTATTATGTAAATCATACGCTGCGGTTGAGGGTGTTTCCAGCAGTGAGAGTGAAGGAGTTAACATGACCATTCAGACAATTTGCAATCAAATCCAAAGTCAAGAGATCTTATTTTAATGTTTTATGCACTAAAGTGAAACTGACTATCGTACTGATCTTACAAATTTAAGATAAAGAAACGTTGTAGATTCATGTGTTAAATCTACCCACGAATCAACTTCCTTTTGATCGTTTACATCTGACGGTGTTAAAATCGGGTTTTTGAGCTTTTATCGAGTGAAACTGTCTGTGATATGTTACCAAAATAATGTAATTACATAAACTATAGATTATGATCAGTTCTAACTAATTAAACTTCAGTAAATGATTATTTTTTAAACCAACTAGAAATACAATTGAAGTGAATGATTATCTTCATAACGAGTAATAAAGAAGAATTTGGGTTAAATTTATCACAGAATGGCGTATCAGTCTTGATTTAAAATAAAGAAAATGTTGTACTATAGGTGATCATAGTTTAATGTGTTAAATCAACAGATGTGTCTACATCTTTTCAATCCTTTATATTTGATGCAAGTGCAATTGGGTTTCGGGAATTTTCAAGGAAATGTTAATTTTACCCTGCAGTATTGATTCGAAAACGGTGTAAATGTTACCCTTTTAGGTGTATTGGGGGTTAAAGGTACCCTTAAAAAGTGCTAACCAAATATATGGAAACGGCATTTCCTGGTGAATTTTCGTTTAGGATTAGCAAAATTCACCTATCGGTTAGCATTTGGTGCTCGTTTGGAAGGCATTGGATTCATAACCTCAACATGGCAGTTGTCCTTTCTCTGCATCTTATAGAAGTATCGCAGAAATCTTATAGAAGTAGGTAGTGAAAATCGAAGGAAATACATTCCTAGAAATGCCCTTCACAGATTGCTCAGGAGACTGACAGAGGGGAGCGCCTCTCCAGATAGCAAGGGACCTATCAGATTGGCTACTAGAATGTGCAGAGAACTTGCATCATTATTACAAAAGTACAATTGCTGAACAGAGCAGATTTCCCGTGTGAAATTGCAAATTCTTTTCTTAATGTTATTTCTAGAACGTTTTTGATACTTGGTGTTGCAAACAAAATGCATTAGAAGATCAACTTTTTCCTAGGTGTCCGACTTTTCAAATTTAACCCTAAAGTGTGGTGGTTCAACACACGTTTAGTTTATATTTATATCAGCGTGTGTTTTGGGATCTCAATGGGGCAATAGGCAAGACCGTTGGCTCTTGAGCGGTGAGATCTCTGATTCGACTCTCACAGCTATGAGTTCGAGTCTCGCCACGTGCAAGCAACTGAATTTATAGAAAAAATACATTTTTTACTGTGATAAAACGTAATAAAATGTACCATCTCTGCCCAAAAAACTTCAGAAGCACGGCAGAAGCATTTACTACGGAAAAAGCGTTCCTGGGCGATCTACACTGAGTGAGAGAAATCCAAAAAAGTTAAAATAACATTTCGGAAATGTTTATTTTAGGTGTATTAGGGGTTAAAGTAACCCTTTTTTTATGTTAATTTTACCTTTAAAAGGTGTAAAATTAACATTAAAAAATTTTGATATATTTTTACACGTAAAAAGTGTCAAAGTTATGAGGAAAAAAAGTTAATCGCACCCCCGTTTTTTCTCAGTGTACGGTCAGCAGAATCTTCCAACACGGGGCGCATTGTAATAATTACATTGTAATAGTATATACATTGTAATAGTAATAGTAAAAAGTGTCTCGGCACGATTAATAATAATAACGTGTAGTGTTTCTAAACATAGTGATTACAAAGTAAAGAAAAAGATAACAAGGATAAACGTTGATTTGCTTTTTACTGTGATTATTCATGTACAGTTGCTCAAATTTGTATTTCGACAAAACGCGTAATCTGAAAATGTGTAATTTAAATTTTATATAATGGTAAACTGTGTAACCAACTGCGAATGATTACACAGTTGTGTACATTTTCTTACATGTTTCGTGTAAGATTAAACAGTTTTCAGACAAAATCTGTCCAAATTACACAGTTTTCAAACAAAATACGTACAAATTACACAGTTTTCAGACAAAATGTGTACAAATTACACAAATGTGTATCAGTACACGATTACTAATATGTAAAATTTACAATGAAAATTATGGTAAAGTAGCTGAAAATATTTTACCGTGTAGGGTATTTTCGAGCCCTTCTTTTACACCCACATGTATTGAAGCAACACATAAAACTCATAATTGAGTGTTTAGCATACACATTTAAATTAATGGAAGAGTGGTACATTCTCCTGAATTTATTCTGCAACAATATTTCTTAGTTTATGCAAACTAGCTTAATAACCCTGTCCAACTGAATAATTGTTGCAATGGATCATATTTATGGTGGATGTTATTTGACTCTTTGGTATGTTGCGTGGCTCATGCATTCCTTATGCTCAACATCGCACCAAAAGTCCTCTATTTTGTGGTCAGAGATCCATCTGTACTGGACCCTAGGAATACCAACTTCTTGACTCCTTTTAATGTCCAATTGTATGGACACCTCTTGGTTTCTCCCTCTCTCTGATCAGTTAATCTTATACAGCTTCTTTGTGCGTTTCTCTTTTAGAGAGGATTTTTTCACTCTGGCAATTTTCCCACACAGACCCCAAGCCACCGACACTTGACGTCTTGGTGGGCAAATTCAGTGTTTGGAGAACACGAAGAGAGCACAATCATCCCGCACCAAGGCAATCCGGTCGCGCGGGATGATGGAGTTTTTGCTCTTCGAACCCATTCTTCAGCCGAGCCAACATTCACGCACCATATTCATTTATATTTATATAGATTTTTTTCGTATTAATGCTCAAAACAGCCACCGACCTCCCTCATTTCCAGCCAACACTGGGAAAAAAAGCACCACATCTCAGGGACACGCGGCCTCAAGAGGATTGAGCTCTCTTCCCTGTTCTCGTGAGATCACAAGGATTGAATATTCAACAAGTGGGCATTTTTGCATTTTTGCACCAAAGATCACTAATTACCTTTTTCTTAGGAGTGATCATCATGTTTACATTATTATTGTTAAAGACTGGATTGTGTTATTTATGGCAAAATATTGTTTTTCTCCTGCCCAGAGGAGGTATGTCAATGGATAGTATTCTGTCCCAAGTACAAGACAGTTGAAGTTTCTTGAAATTAAAACTAAAAAAAATTCATGAGAAACCAAAGAGTAGAACGTATTAGCAAAGAGGTAATGATTATTTCCAATAACAGTGGAATCTATTTTAAGATCTTCTTTTTAATATGTCCCGAGGCTAAATTCTACACATAATTGTTAATTTTGCATTGAATTTGCACAGTTTTATGTGTTTATTACCTATAGCGATCTGTCTTCAAAAAACTCTTCAAATTTTAATTTAATGCAGTAAATAAATGTCTGTATTTTCGCGTGATTTGGATTTAGAAACGCAAATTTTGAGGTTATGAGAGATATTTTCGAGAACACATAATTATGGAGCCCCGAATGGGGCTAAAATATTATGAAACAGAGGTTCTTATTCTCTTATTTGATAAAAATAAAAATAAAAAATCATTTTAGAATTTGAGGTTATAAATGACATAACCACAAAAAACGTATTTCTCTTCAAAACAGTTCATTTAACAGTTCATTCTCATGCCATACTTCATAACATTTTAGAAACATTAAAAATATGCTAAGCGAATTTATATTGTAAAATAAACTTTTGTTCTTTGTCTTAATCTTTGAGGTTAGGGGTAACATAACCTCAAAGTTTTGAAATTAACGATTTAACAAAAAAAAAAAAAAAACAAAATGGCGAATCTTGGAAAAATTACAAATGTATTAAACATGATGAATTTAAATTTTAAATAATCTTTTAATCTTTGTATTGATCATTGAGGTTAGAAGTAACATAACCTCAAAGTTTTCAAATTAACAATTTAACCAAAAACCAAATAAATGAAAATCTTGGAAACATGAAAAATATGTTAAACATGGCGAATTTAAATTTTAAATAATCTTATGTTCTTTGTCTTGATCTTTGAGGTCAGGAGTATCATAACCTTGAGGTTAGGAGTAACATAACCTCAAAGTTTTCAAATTAACGATTTAACCAAAAAACAAAATGAGGGAAAGTCTTGGAAAAATTAGAAATATGATAAATATGATGAATTTAAATTTTAAATTTCAATTTTTTCTTGTTCTTTGTCTTGATCTTTGAAGTTAGGAATAACATAACCTCAATGTTTTAAAATTAGCGATTAACCCAAAAAAAAGAACAAAATGAGGGAAAATCTTGTAAACATTAGAAATATGTTAAACATGATGAATTTAAATTTTAAATAATCTTTTGTTCTTTGTCTTGATCTTTGAGGTTAGGAGTAACATAACCTCAAAGTTTTCAAATTAACGATTTACCCAAAAAACAAAATGAGGAATCTTAGAAAAATTAGAAATATGTTACACATGATGAATTTAAATCTTAAATAATTTTTTGTCCTTTGTCTTGATCTTTGAGGTTAGGAGTAACATAACCTCAAAGTTTTCAAGTGAACGATGCATCTAAAAAAAAAAACAAAATAAAAGAAAATCTTCAAATTAGACAGAAAGTCTTTCCTAAAATGAAAGATTTTTAAATTTTCCATTCAAGAAATTGCTCTTCTAGGTTATGTACCGCAAAATCCTGATAGAATTTAACCTCCCAAGCCTTAGAGTGCTCAATTAAAACCCTTTCGCCGGTTGACTATTGATGACAAAAACACAATTCATTCATGGCAATCACAAGAATGCGCTAGTGAAACAAAGAACACCATCACCAATGGTTAAAATATCAAAATTAACCAGATTCCATGAAGAGGAGCGCATTCCATCCTCTTGCATGTACTTCTAAGAATCCACCCAAACGATAAAACGGGCATTTAAAACTGCTAAAAAGTACATGGAAAATTTGCTGATGCTAAGTGCGCGAGGAGTAGTGTTTATCAGTTTGAACTTGGATGCATGTTGTTGGGCGACAAAAATTTTACAAACATTGTATATGTATCTCTTGGGAATTCTTTCTTGGGACTCTGATTTTTTCTCCAAGTGCTTTTTTTTTGCAGTAAACATGAGCTCAACATGCGCACACATACAGCCAAAGGAACTACGATGAGCGACGATTAATATAATTTCATTCATAAAATTTTGCCGGACGCAGACATCCGTTGAGGAAAAAAAAGCATCACTGAAGCACTCTCAGTGCATCCAGAAGTGGAGGAACAAGCCGCGAGCGGAGAGTGTGGCAAAAAAAGGCGAAAGACTTTGGGGATTACATGGAGAAGGGGTTATCTGAGGGGATTCCTAAATGAAAAACAAAAATGCGAAATAGTAGAATCAACCAAGATCATTTGAGTTGCTCAGAGCAAAAAGGGTCTATCACATATGCTTTTTCCTATTAAAACAGTAGAAATAGAAATTTTCACTTAAGAATATACTTCAGTCGAGTTAATTTAATTTGCAGTGATACTGTCATTTTGGGGTAGTAGTACTACTTTTGTTAGATATATTTGACAGCAATGGGAAAATAATTGTTTAAATTATTTTTTTAGCAAATCTTTTTAATTACTTCAAAAGATACTAATATTATAGTAAGGTGAGGTAACTGGATCGTTTTCCGAACAGTGCTACTTAAACGCTTGTTTTTAGACTGATGAAATTCTTTTTTACACTTTTTTAACTTGACTAAAAATTGTATAGAAAATATCAGTTATTTTCTATTAATATATATAATACATTTTGTTTGATAAATTCCAGTTAAAATATTGTTATTTTCCCTTAAAATTACGACTAAACATTTTTAGATCCATAAACAAGTCATAATATAATCTATTTTTGAGTGAAAATGTATAAAACTATGTCAAAAATTTCTAAAGTATATTTATCTTACATATTCATGCCATTATGTTCACATAATGTCGTGAAATTGTATGAACATCATGTTCTGATTTTGTGAAAAAAGTTTTTAAAGTTGATTTTGTGAAAAAATTTGTGAAAAAAGTGATGTCTCACATTAATTAGAGTGTTTAAATGCACAACCGTATGCAGAAAAATCGAGTATACAGATAGAAGGCATTAAATTCGTCAAAGTAAGTGCAAATGATGAAAAAGTAGTGAATTAACACTTCGTTTGTGAGAGCTAATATTTTCTTCCCTTAATTGCAGTGTACCGCAAGTACAAGCATTAGGACAGCTTCCAGATCATTTTTTATGAAATCAAATTGCAGAATGAGTGCCCAGAATGCAGAAAAAGTTTATCAAAAGCATTAGGGTCGGAGGAACGTCTGTTCGACAGGGAACCCCTATTGACACTTTTGTCAAAATGTTGAAAATTATTGAATGTATCTAGTAAAATATAAGTAATATAACGGGTTTTCTGTAATATACCTTTTACTATAAACAGAGATGTTCAAATTTCATATCCCAAATGGTACAGAGTAGGGTGTCAATAGGTGCTGACACGAGTTCTTGAAGTGTCAATAGACGTTCCTTTCACCCTATCTTTCAGTGTTTTGACATTTTTGCTATATAGTGATATTATTGTCGTAAGAAGTCTACAAAATGTAAATATGATATACGACATCTTGTAAATATAATCACTAAAATATATAAATGTGTTTTATTTTCTGCTTTTCTTACTTATTCGGGTTACAATACCTTGATTTTATTTTATCAGAACAAAATGAAGATTATGGCGTGGAAAAATACAGAAAACTGGCGACGCCAGACTCAAATTAATGGAAAAATTATACACAAAACATTGCAGTGCAATTATATTTGACCAAATTAGTGTTTAAAGGGCTATATTCTATCAATACACGCAGTAAAAATTTGAGAACCATAAGTTTTTTAAATGATGTAATGTAAAAAGCAATAAATTTATTCAACTTTGTTGTATTTAATTTCTCAGCTTTCCCTTAAGAATTTCAAGTCGGGAATGAAATTTTGTTCACTAATATTTTAGCCTCTAACGGAAAACAATTATTGCATTAAACTTTCATACGCGATAAAAGTGAACGAGGCACAAAAAATGTGACTGAATCGTTGAGGATAAATATTTATTCATTTGAGGAAAATATTTGACCAAGTCTTAAAGAAAAATGGACAAGGAATGACAGTTCTTCAGTCGATAGTTATAATATTGGTATGACAGAGTGATTATATTTTATTTAGTCATAAACAATACATTTTACCGTACACGATGACTTGATTAACTCTAAAATAAAAAATTGTTATATTTCGGCTATAAAAATTCCCCATTCACCCGAATATGGGCCTGTTTTATACGTTTATATAGAAGAAATTTGTAAAGTCTTCGCCATCATTTTCGTATAGATATCAGACATATCTACTCATTTATGGCGATAAATGCTCCTTGCATTCAATTTGCGTATGATGTATAATACCATGGTAAGGACTGGGTTAAAATACTAATTTCCACTCATTTCTGGTAACACTCATTGTAGAGCATAACAGAACAGTGAATTTTTCTCTTTACCAATATACTTCAGTAGAGATAAAAATTCTATTTGAAATGATTTTTTAGCCACGCCCCTTGCTTGGTAAAATCAACAAAAGTTTTTATAAATACAAAATTATGCAAAAGTTCTAAAATGAAATAAAGTTGTTAAGATACAATAGCATTACAAAAAGTTAATTAACAGTAATGCATTTTAGCACAGAGCATAGTAATTTTAACAAATTAATTGTTCCGAGTGTTGTATCCTCCCAGAAAGGGATTAAAGAGTGCAATTTGCGGCACCATCACAGCAAAAAATATTCAGCCTCAGGGGCCCCCATTGCTTTAATACAGTCTAGACGCGAGTGAGAGTGCAAGATGAGAAATTGCAAATCTCAACGCAACATCCAATGGTCATGGGCATTTGTTATGTAATAATTATCTAAGGCACATAAACAGCTGACACTCATTATTTTCGCACACATCTCACCAGAAGCAAAATCACATACTAAGACCGCGTCTCCAATTGAGAGACCACATCTTTGCTCCAGCAGCCTCTTCTCAAAAGATCAGCTGCATCCGTTGGTTGTTTTTGATCTTTTATGGTCGCTCACTCTCGTGAAAATTTCACACTCTCCCCCAATTTTTTATTTTCGTATAATATTTCTGTCAATGGGGCTCTAACACTCTTCAATGAAATTCTGCCAAAAAATTCTTATGAGCTGATTCATCATCATTTTATGAGTGGAACCGAGAAAGAGCCCAAGTGACACTCTCCCGGTCATTATTTGGGTAGAATTAACTTTAAGTGATTCACATCTTGGTCCCTTTTGTTCCCATTACCATCAATCATTTAGCTCTTTCCCGCAGCTTTTACTTCTTTTTTTTGCATGGATTACCAAACTGGTACAATTGAGGATGTTGGGAGACATTTATGCCAGAATTAATATGCATTAAAATTTAGTGCTCAAATTTGGGTACTATAAAGATCGAGGAAATTTGCACCGGATAACCCTAATTCTAGCAGTTTTGAAAATTGATATTTTTAATGAATGGTGAACTGCTAGAATGTTTTTCTTACTATACATTGCTAATTACAGCAGTTTGATATTGTTTCTAGAGAAAATTTTAAGGAGTAGGAGACATATTAAAACTGCTAGAATTAGGATTGACATGTACGTTTGATTGTAAGCAGAATAATAGAACACATGGTATGCGTGCAATTATTCTCTCCAGCCATGATTGACTACCTGCTTTCTGTAAGCTTTTCTTTAATTCTAGCACTTAAGGATCGTTTTTACCAATCGGATTGATGCAGATCATACTTAAGTGGCTAGAAGCAGAGGACATAATCACCCGAATCTATGCTAATTAGGTATATACACTCGGTCCCGGCATTACGCACTTCTGGATTATGCATCTGACGGGATTATGTATATTTGTCTACCATTGAGAGTCAACTTGTGAAATCATTCTTGAAATACGCCTTAATGTATACTATTTTGTGACGCGGGAAATTTGAAAACACTGCTTATTTTTCAGGATAAGACTTAAATTTCTTTTATTAAGGTAAAATTTTTAAATATTCTAACAATTTATTGAAGAACTCTGACCAAAAAGTACTGTTTCTTAATAAGCAAAGCTTTAAACACTTGAATCTTTTTGTTTGAACTACTTTTACTCCGCGCGAAAATCGTTCTACTGCCGATTTATTCAAAAGAAATCTCCTGTGGGCATGCAAATTTTCTCGTTGCATAATGCCCTTTAATGTGGTTTATTTCGGTCCCGAAAATGTGCTTAATCCCGGGACTTAGTAATAATCCTACATCAGATTTTTTAAAATGTCAAAACTGCTAGAATAAGGATTGCTTTATGCATTGCAAATTAAATATACAGCTTTGCGTAAAAATAAATGCTACTATAAATTATAACATCTATTTGAAATAAAATAAATAAATGTGAAGTCTGATTTAAAAAATTAAGCAAAAGGTAAAACTACTAGAACTATGGTTTCTATATGAAACGATAACGGTTTTATGCTATAGTATGATATAGTGATATGGTGATATGGTGATATGATATGGTTTCTATATGAACGATAACAAAAAAATCTTGTTATCGTTCTTTTCGTGAATAAAATGGATTCCAAAACTGCTAGAATAAGAATTGTACTACGTAACTGGTACAGAAAATTTTGTTATATACTTTACAAAAGCATCCTAATTACAATCTTTCAGCATTGAATATAAAATAAGGAAAAAATCTTGTTATCACATATTTCGTGAATAAAACAAATTCCAAAAGTGCTAGAATAAGAGTTGTCCTATGTAACTCAAACAGAAAATTTTGTCATATACTTTACAAAAGCATCCTAATTACAATCTTTCAGCATTAAATGTGAAATAAGGAAAAAATCTTGTTATTGCTCGTTTCGTGAATAAAAGGAATTCCAAAACTGGTAGAATAAGAGTTGTCCTATGCCACAGTTATGACATATTAGATATTAATTACAACCGCCTAACATTAAAAATATCAAATTGGATAACGATCTCTGCCAGCTCTCGTTTCCATTCTAGAACATATTTAGAAGCTGCTAGAATTAGAATTGGCCTGTGAAACTTACATTGAAAATGTTGTGTATATCTAAAACTATCATGTCCATAGCATTTTGTTACTAAACAAGACCTGTAGTGTCGTCCTCTTTAATTTTATAAATAACACTAAAATCAAAACTGCTAGAATCAGGGTTGCCTCATATACCCGTTTAAGGTGTATTATTTGGGATTAAAATTTTAAAGATAAAAGAATTAAAGGGATTGTTTGCAAAACTTTCCGATTGATCCGAAAATGGCGTAAATATTATGCTTTTTAGGTGTATTAGGGGTTAAAGTTACCCTTTTTCATGTTAATTTTACCCTAAAAAAAGGTGTAAAATTAACATTAAAAAATGTTGATATATTTTTACACCTAAAAATGTTAAAGTTATGAGGAAAAAAGTTAATCGCACCTCCGTTTTTTTCTCAGTGTTAAAGTATTTTGAATTCTAAGAACACGAGGATAACTTTTAAAAAATCCATTGAGCAAAAAAGTTAAGAGAACCCTAAGCCCTTGTACAAAGTCTACTTCTGAGTGAGACAAATTGGTCTCATTGAGAAATGGTCAGTTCTTAAGGTATGGTCTGAGTTGGAGCACCTCTTCCACCTCCCTCATTATCATCCAGCCCATTTTTTCTCCCTCTTCGAGCGCGCGATTTTTCTCGGGGAGGTGCAGCAATTTCATCTTGTAAATCTCATTAGCGGCCTGGTAAGTCTTTAATCTTTCTCCTCCTCCCAAAAAAAAAATGCCAACCAAGTCAGGGCATGAGAACAAAAAGAAATAAAAGAGATCCCAGTACAAGTCAATCGCCACTTAATTGTGAATGGATTTTCGAAATTGATTCCATACAAATTGGCATTTTTGTCTTTTGACCAATATAAATATATATTAATTCCTCCAACTCACAATCATCACGCGCGCGTACATTCGCGCATTTTTTTGAGAGTTGAAGGCCCCTAAAAGAGTGGAAGGAAATCGCGGCGACAAAATATTCCCACACATTAATTCTCTTCTTTTAACGTGTTTTCATCTCAATGGTGAGTCCACCGCCTCTTACCCCACTTCCCGGGACAAAATGCCTTACATATATATATACCACTGGAAGATCTTCCACATTATATGCTTATATATGTTATGGATAAAAAATGAAAGTAAATACAAGAATGCAGAGTTATTTGCCATAAGGATCACGTTTGACTCGATGTTTTAGCTCACTTTTTTTGCCCATGACCATCTCTCTTCTTCTTCTTCTTCTCCTCTGTCGTTTTTGTGTGCCCCTCGCGGGCCACCAGATGAACAACTAACCATCGCCAGAGACTTCTCTCATTCATATATGGGGAGAAGAAGAAATGACTGAGACTAAGAATGAGACTCCGCAACTGCTGTGTATACACAAAATATCGCGCAAGAGGCCAACAATTGGGGATTCAGTAACCTACATAACATAGGGGCCCTATACCGCTTGAAGATTAAGCTAATTCAGGGATCTAAGGGATTCCTATAACCTAGATAAGACCAGATTTGAAATCCGTAACTTCTTACTTTTAAACACCGACTTGAAAAAACGGTAGTAGTTCAGGAAACCGAACTACTCCAGTAGTCATACCGCTTAAAACCTAAAGAGGTCTTCAGACTAGGGGTTTAACCCAGTTTAATCCTGTCATTTCTCTTTCATAATTCAATTCTGAAGTAAATCTTCCAAAAAACTCTGATAAGAAATTAGGGTAGACCACATGCCTAAGCCTTAGGTCTGAAGCCCGTAAAAGTTAAGTTCGATCTCCTGGATTCTAATATATAAAGAGGAATAATTTCCGAATACAAAAGGTCAAGTAAATAAATTCTCGTTTGTTCGTTTTCTGGAAGCCCAGCAAAGATTAGTAGATCAGTAGCCCTATACCGCTCTCATTCCAAGTTAATCAAGAATGTTTGGGGATCCCAATCATTAAATATAGGACACTTTAATATTTTGAAGACTGTTCCTGATTATTTTCCTTATAAGACGTAATAGAAACTATTCTTAGTTTCCGGAAATCAAGCAAAGTTAGTAGCCCTATACCGCTGTGATGCTAAGTGACTTATGAAACATCTAGGACTCTAGACATAAAATATAAGATAATTTGAGAAAACATCCTAATTACAATCTTTCAGCATTAAATGTGAAATAAGGAAAAAATCTTGTTATCACTTGTTTCGTGAATAAAACGAATTCCAAAAGTGCTAGAATTAGAGCTGTCCTATGTCAGAGTTATGACATATTAGACATTAAGTAATTTCAACCTTAATTAATTGGGGTTTCAAAAAGTGTCCTTTATTATTGTTTCTTTTTAAATAAATTAATTAGAATTTAAAAAAGAACAATTTCCGGAAATCAAGTAAAGACAATAGCCCTATACCGCTCGTATACAGAGTTAATCTAGAACGTTAGAAGCCTCTGATGAATAATATGCGGAATGAGTTAACACTGTATAGCGTCCATGGCTATTTTTCATATAAATCCAAAATAATAATAAAAATCTTAGTTTCCGGAAATCTAATTAAGTTAGCAGCCCTGTATCGCTTACGTATTACGTCTATACAGAAATTCAGGATTTTAAGCATTCAATAAAGCTATCGGTAAGTTCATTATAATCAGAAAAAAAATAGATTTTCAGGGATCTAGCTAAATTGGTAGCCCTGTACCGCTCACGTAACAAGTTAATCAAAAATGTTCAAGGTTTATAGTCATTTAATTTAGAAGAATTTGACATTTTAAAGAGTGTCTCTATTAATTTCCGGTACAACGTTATAAAATTACTAACTGAGTTTTTTGTTACTCTCTTTTCAGAAGGGTTATTTAGAAACTCAGCGAGCTGTTTATCGTCTTTGTTTTTACTAAAATTAGTCTTAATACATTTAAAAGTGAATTAATATGTAAAGGCGAATTTGACTTAAATTTTGGACCCCTTGTTTGTAAATTTGGACACTTTGGTTGTAATTTTGGATACAACCAAAAAGCATTTTCTCTATTGAGAACCATTTTCTCCATTGAGATGTAAATAAAGAAGCTTCTTGAGGTTTAAAAATGTTAATAACCAAAAAAACTTCTACTAGGGAAAGAGCTCATAATTTTGGACAGGATGCTTATGAGCATCAATGTTCCAAGTTTGAAATGCGATATTCTCAAAACTAATTGATATTTTTTGATACTCTCTTTTCAGAAGGGTTATTTACAAACTTGGTGAGCTGTTTATCGTCTTTGTTTTTACTAAAATTAGTCTTAATACTAATTTTGGACACCATGGTTCTAAATTTGGACATTTTGGTTGTAATTTTGGACAGATAATCCACCTCAATAGGATGCCCATTGTTCTCCAGTTCAAGACCCTATCTTACCAAGTCCTCTTTCTGTTTATTCAAGGGAACTGTAGAATGTTACAAGAAGCCGGGAAAGTTTCCGTATCATTCTTTAAAGTGAGTTGACTTCGGTACTCCAAGTACGCGCGGATTCGCGCATTCCCTGACCTTTCCGGGAGCCTTTTAAGGCTTTTCTCACTACAATTCGGTCGGAGAAATGATGCTTCTCGTCGATTTTTCGTTTCTAAATCGTTCTTGTTTTATAAACGTTTTCGTACTACGAAACCCATCCCCTTTAGTCAACGGATCAGGATATCAATTATCTCTTTTCAGGGAGTCCTTTTTTAGGTTTTTAGGACAGTTTCACTTGATTGATCAATCTATCTCGGCTCTTAATAGAGATTCCTTCAAGGGTTAAAAACGGTCATGAGCGATCAAAGTGGACAATAAAAACATTTTCCCACGATTTGATCCACAATAATCTCTCTTTTTTTTCTGCCTCAACGAGATTCTTTAGTGAATTACTGAGGCTTGTGCTTTAAATCTTTAAAGGTCCAGCAAATGGAGATCAGTTGATCGTGACGAATGGAGAGTCATCAGCCCCTGGGTATGTACTAATAAAGTGTCTGTTCGCCACCCCGCATACAGGCCACAAATGTGTGGCCACCAGCACAGAAGAATTTCGCGATTAGAGGTGTATTGAGCTTATAGTTGAATATTTTTTTTTTTATGTTACTTCACAACGAACTCTGTATGCTTCTTGCGAAAATGCTTTTGCGCTATAAGCTTCTCGTCTGTTATACATTATGTAGAAGAGAAGAGACTTTTATATGAAAGACGTCGACGAAACTCTTACCCGACCTTGACCGCATCAGTGTCCGTGAAGTTTTGAGTCTTAGAATTTGATTAAACCACTTTCCGGCGACTCTTTTTTGGGCAGCCACGCAGAAAACTCTCGCGAGTAGAGTTCTCTGCAAATTGGGCCCCCCTAAGAACATCCATGAAAAATCTTATATTTCCCCGGATCAGTGGACAGTGGTCAGGGCCAGGGACAGGATAAGAAGGGTGGTAAAAAAAGGAGACAAGAAGGAGAGGTAAAGTTGAAAAAGAAACTTTGGTATTTACCTTGTGCAGCCATCGAGATGAATGTCTGAGCGTGTTCTCGCACTTTGTCCACACGGATATTCATGGAATTCTTGATGTTGAGACGTGTGAGAATGTGCTCGAGGAAATCCAAAGGAGTCACCACCGAGATGTCCCATTTTAGCGTATTCAGCACAAGCAATTCCCAATTCTGTAAAGTAAAAGAGAGACAAATACCACTTTCAAAGCACGCACGATAAAAGTTAGACTCCTTGAGATGGTAAGAATTCTCTCCTGGTCCGGAGAGATCTTAGGAGGATGCTTGGACGAAGAAAAAAAAGAACAACAAAATAAGCACAGAATCACAGAGAAATATTTGTTTATCTTGGTAAATAGGGAATGAAAGATACCGAAAATTTGTCTAATAGCATAAAGAACCATGTTCATCTTTTTTCAATAGATTCTCCAAAGACTCAAAATTTCATGAAAATTTCACAACGAAAAGTGTTATAATTTATAACAGTTGCAAAGAACAGAACCGCAAGCATAGAAAATGCTCAAGCAATCTCAGAGCCCACAGACCAAAAAGGTTTTGGTGTAGGATATGTAATACAACTTAATAAACTGCTATAGGGGGAGGCTTTGATGTTTCGCACATACGCTACCATCGGACACTTCGAATTTCTCCGGTATTACTTTATAACTTTCACTGATGGCTATATATTTTAGTAGCTAGTCTTAAATCACACCTTTCCTGAAAAAATTGGGAGTCTAATCCTTTTCCCCTAGTTTTAGGAAACAAAAATTAAAAACAGGTCCAAAACTGTAATTTTGCTGTGCAATATTTCATACGATTGTGCAGAATTAATATCACTTTTCTGAAAAACTACTATCACAGAGGGTAGAAGGGTTATTAGGAATCAGATTTAAGTAAAAATCTTTTAGGCTGAACAGGCACTTTTTGTGGGTGGAACAAAATTCACAAACTTGACTCAGATTCATCGATCGCACATAGAAGACATGGCTTCTCTCACATTTTCCAAGAAACTTCATTTTAGATGCGATCCCTCATATTCACATCTATTGTAATCTACCGATTTGATCCACCACTAAAAAGGAAAACTTAAAAATCGTAAAGTTGATAAACAAGAAGTAATTTGACTCAAATAGGCTGCAGTTGAGTAATTATTAAGCAATTTTGGATTTCTTTGATATAAAAATATTTTTCAAGCTTGCACAAACTGAATGTGCAATGAAAGAATCACATCTGCAATAAGCTCATACAGTTTACAACTGCTTTTTGACAATCTTTGACATAACCTCACTATTGTGTTGTTTTGCATGACAAAGAAAAGAAATTGTCCGTAAGAAGATGTTTTGTGAAAATTTTAGCTTGTTCACCTGCTGAAGCTCAATATCTGTGCTAAATCCCGATTCCTGCAGCTGCAGGAACAGAGAAATCTTCAATGATGCGCATTCAAACGTTTTTGTGCATATCCGGCTCCGTGGAGGAATGGTGGAATCTTGTGTGGTCTTCTCGCTTGCTGAGTTTTAGTCAATTTTTAGCTTTAAAAACTTATTGATTCGTGTAAATTTGGTGATATTTGGACTTTTCAAGAAAGTATTCATCAGATTTAACCGTTTCCGGAGTGAAATTCTCGTAGAATCAAGCAAAAAAATGGTTTTTAATGTCAATAAAACATCTCTCAGAAAAGTTCCAAAAAAGTGATATTAAAATGTTTTATTCATTATAAAAATGGTTTAATCAAGTAGATTAGAGTTCCCTTTAAACAATGATGTGCAACTTTTAGTGTCCGGTGCAAAATTTACGGTGAAAATGGGGTGTTCAATGATGGCGTGAATCGTGTGCGATAATAGAAACTTGATTCATCTATCGGACAAATCGCCATTAAATTTTCATTTTCCTCTGGAGGAAAATCTAAGGATTTCCTGGGATTTTGTTTGGTGGGATTATGAACCTTATAAGTAAGACATTTTTTTGGCATAGTTGGAGAATCCATACGGTTTGCATGGTAGTCAGAAAAAATCACTGAACTTGAACATCATTTTTGTGTGCGAAAGTTCAAAGCCTCCCCCTACTATTATTTTCTTTATAACATGATGAAAAATCTGCAAATACTGCAACTTAAAAATCATAAATATTAAGCAGAAACAAAGACAGAAGAATCTGAGGAAAAACTTTACTCCACTGATAGATTCAGGGAAATTTCAACTGTAACTGTTATAATTTTTTAATTGCGTCCTGATAATAATGAAAAGAACAGACAAGCCTTGATTGGTATACTACGTTAACTTAATTTAAGAAATTCTGTAGTATTCTACTAAGCCAAGTAGGAAAAATTATGCTTTTCGAGGTGTTTCAAAAAACACCCAGTTGCCCAACTGTTATAATTTTACAACAACTAAGTCCTTAAATATATTCCATGAGGGTATTTTTTCATTTTATTGATAAGAACTGTTTTAAATCGACCATTCATCAAAATTTCTGTTAGATTTCGTTACAAAATGTTATAAACTGTTATAAAATCTTGCATTTGAAATACGGATAGTTGAATACTTGTATTCGATAATTTTATGATTTCATTAAAGAAAGGTACATAAAACATTTTGTCATACGACTTTCAAGTCAAGTCACGCAAATTTGATACAACAATTGCATGATATAATTTATAACAGTTTAAATATCCTTGAAAAATAAACGAATGCAAAGTTATATATATCTTTTTTTAAATGTCTGTAAAAATCTAATTGAATTGATAATCTAACCCTGAGATAACAGGTATATAGCGCTTATTTGAGAAGCACTAGGCCAAGCTCAAACTGTTATAAAAAATATATTTCTTTTCTATTTCTGTGTAATTCTAGAATATTAGCAATAGGTTTCCTTGAAATTGCATTATAAGCAAGCTCCCGACTATAAATAAATTATTTTCGCCATATAGAGCAAAATTTAACGACTGTTATAATTGACATATTTTCAAAGCAGTTTTCCAAAGCAGTTTCAGTCAATACTAAATACTGAATGCAAAATTCAGAACAACAAATATAAAAAGAATAATAACAACACTGTAAGATAATGCAAAAAAACATTTAGCACAGTTTGTGGTATGGGACTATTATTACAGATTTTAATTGTAAATTACAGAACAGGAGAATAAGTGTAGTATTCTTAGAGCATTGCATGACAATTGTAAGAAAAGTTCAGTGATCAATTTTGTAAGTTCTCAAATTTCCTAAACTTGTCGTAAAAGGAATTTAAAATGTGTTATAAGGCAGCTATTAGAAAAAAAATCCCTGGGAACTGTTATAAAAGTCATGTTTATTGTTAATTTAAATTGATTTATAGAGAAATATAAGAGATTTTTACCTCTTGAACAATAAATTATTTGGGAAGACAAATTTATTTGCTTTTAGTAATCATTACAATATCAGAAACTGTTATAAAACTGATATTTGATAACTGAGAGTGTTCAATTCTCATCATTTGTACACTTTGGCTTTTCAAAAAAACAACTGAATATCCAATAACAATGAAAATTTAGTAGTATGTTGATATTACTTTTATACCACAACTGTTATAATTTGTAATATTATGTTTGAACTAATTTTGTTGCAATGGACAACATTTGAGAATTGTATTTAAATACAATTTAAAATCCTCTTGATCCTCATTCGAATGAATTTAGAATATACTATAAGATTTGTATCGTTAGAAAATTTCTCCATTGAAAACTGTTATAAAATCCACATTTATTGTTAATTTTAATTAATTTATCGAGAAATATCAGAGATTTTCACTGCTGTTGCTGTATGAAAAAATGAATCGAAAAGTAAAATATAATTCTCTTGTTATTTATAATAGAGTTTTCAGAAACTGTTATACAAAGCATATGTATTAATAGTGTTTAGTTCTAATCATTTGGATATTTTGGACTTTCTTGAGACCGATTCAACATCCATACCGAAGAGAATTAAGAATAACGTTAGTACGATTTTTATAACACCTGAAGAAATTCAAAATGTGTTATAAGGCAGTTAATGTTAGAAAATTTCTCCATTGAAAACTGTTATAAAATCCGCTTTTATTGTTAATTTTGATTCATTTATCAAGAAATATCAGAGATTGTCATTGCTGTATGCACAAATTAATCGAAAAGTGATATATACTTCTCTTGTTATTTATAATAGAATTTTCAGAAACTGTTATAAAACTCATATTCATTAAGAGTGTTTAGTTCTTATCAATTGGATTTTGGACTTTCTTGAGACCAATTCAACATCCATACCGAAGAGAATTAATAATCATGACAGTACTATTTTTATAACAACTGTTATAATGTTATAAAACACAATAGATCTTAACTACTCAGCTGTAATATAACATTTCAGTACTCCTTAAAATCCCCTTAAAAGTCAATGGAAGCTTTTATAACAGTTTGAAAGGTTTGAAATTTATGAAATGTTTCCATAATTTCAAGTGCACTCTTGTACATTTTGTATAAAGAATATATGGGAATTTTTTGGAGGATTTCTCAACATTTGTAGTATGATTTTCTCATCTTATGAGAAGTTTTGTGACTTTGTGTCTTGTTTGAACTCTAAATATCATATCCTGTGTTAGTTTAGAGAGTGTGAGAGGGAGAAGTTTATATGCAAACAATACAGAAATTCCAGAATTCATTCATTCACAAATGTTGTGTTCTGGAAAAAGAGGTATGAGGAGCAGAAGAAGTGAAAAAATGAGTGAATACAAACGCCAGTTATTTGAATATTAACATCTCATCTGAAAAACTTCGCGACATGATGGAATGGGCAGTATCTCTTTTCATGCAACATTGTACAGTGAGAAATGGGATGTTATGCAGAAAAATCATTTATCCTTTAATTATTTGGCTGTAGACGGTGTCTTCAGAGGGATAATTTGATTCATTTATCACCTGGAGAAATCATCCTTTTCAGCGATGATTTTTTTAACATGGTGATTTTCTCATCTCTTTTCACCCTCAACAATAGAGAAACTGTTGGGATGATGATCTTTGGGCATTACTTGGACGAAAATCATTAATAACGAACTCTGCTGAGAAATTTACTAAGTCTTTTTTTTTCGGGAGTTGGAGGTGAAGATATGAGAGAGATCTTCTTGGAAAATGATGCGGAAAAAATATTTTTCGCTCAGGTAATATTAAAAATAGCTGGTTTGATGGTGAAAAAAAAGAGACTCTGAAAAATTTTTGTCGGTGTCTTTCCTTTGTGCTCTTCACACTCAAATAGACGGCAAGAAAACCTATTGGAATCTTGACACACAGAACTAAAATTCAACAAAAAAAAACGGCTAAAAGCGGAAAAAAGTGGCCACACAATCAGCCGAAAAATGAATTTTGAACAGGGAAGAGAAAAAAAATTCTCCAAAAACGGTTTTCTGTCCTTCGAAGAATTCCTCAAACTCTGTGACCATCCCGAAATGGACAATATCCTACCGAAAAAAAAAGATGTTTATTTAACATTATTAGTTTCATTCTCAAAACTCCTCTCTAATATGACTCTTCTTTTCGGTACTTTCCACTTAAAGTCCTCTTCTGCCCTCCCTCCATCCACCATGGTCACATAAATTTTCATATTAGTTCACATAAGATTGACTTAAATGTCCTCCCGGCTTCTGCCCATTCATATCCCAACATGTGTTTGTCTTCTAAAGCACCCTCACACCCTCTGTCTCTCTCTCAATCTCAAGAGGAAGTCCACACATTAATTTATTGTTTATACGACTCTCCAGAGAATCCCTCCTGAAAACTCCCCAGAAAATTGCCTAACAAGTAAATGAACAACTGATTCGTATTTTAAAAATAAATTATCAAAATCGGAAACTGTTATAAAACTGTTATACTAAACAATTTGGAAGGAATTTGATTTTTATGTAAGGTATTCTTCTACTAGGTATTTCTTTCTTTCAAAATTAACTAATTCCATCAAATCGTTGTAAGGATATGAAAACTGTTATAAAAGTAATTTTATGAAATAATTGTTGTTTTTGTTTGTATTATTGGAAATCAATCTTTACGAATTGGTTTCAGTAATCATTTAAACTGGAATATCTAATTGAAAGGGATGTGTAATTTTGTTTTTAGAACATAGAACAAGCTTTTATAAAATACATGATCACAAAAATTAATTCTAACTAAAATCTGATCATTTATAAATATATATACCAGAGACATATTTATAAATTTCCAAAATTGTGTAATTTCATCAACTTGGAAAGGATATGAAAACTGTTATAAAATTAGTTTTATGAAATAATTGTTGATTTTGTTTGTATTATTGGGAAAATATCTTTACGAATTGGTTTTAGTAGCCTTTTGAACTAAAATATCTATATTGAAAGGGATGTGTAATTTTATTTTTGGAACATAAGATATAAACTGTTATAAAATACATGATCACAAAAATTAATCAAAAAAATCAGATCAGTTATAAAAATATGTACCAGGTACAAATATTATTGAATATCTTCACAATAAAATGAAATTTACATTTAAAAGATGTTGAAGAAATCAAAGAAGATTCAAACAGTCCGATGTTATAACTTGTATACGAAGGATAACTAAGCTAACTTTGTCTAATTTAAGTAAGCATAGAAGAAGGAATATGGGTATTTTCAAAATCACTTATCAATCTAATCACAACATAATGCACGAATTACTCTGAAAACTTTTAATTAGGGAATAAATTATATATAAAATAAATACAAAAGGCGGCAAACTGTTATAAAACTCTAAAGTTTTTTAATCAAATTTGGGTAACTTATAAAGCGCATTACAAAAATAATGACAAACAATATTTCCATTATTATGAGAGAAGTTCAAAGAGAAAAGGTTTTAGAATCACAACAAATATTGAGAAACTGTTATACAGGTTAATGCAATAAAATATAATAATTTAATGATTTATGAAATAATTTTAAAGTTCACTGGTTACTGGCAAATTTAGATGATAAATTTGTCTTCCCGAAATATGAAAAGTGCATACTAAATTTATTTCCGAATATGGTAGAGTCTACAATTATGGATGTTATACACTTATTGACAGCGTGCAAAAATCTTAAGTCATAAAATTATAAGTTTAAGATGTGATAAACAAATTTTGTGATTTTTCGAAATCTGTTTTATGCAATAACTTCAGTTTTTTGCACACTGTAGTTAAGTGTATAAAATACATGCGGAGAATGTTCAAAACCTGTTATACGACTCATATAAATCAATTTTAGTCAAGTTTAAAATATAAAAAAAATATATGACGTTTGTTATTATTCTTTAAGATCTATTACGAGAAATTTCAAAATGAAAGAAGAACTACGTCAAATTTAAAATGAATTAAAGAAAACATCAAACTGTTATAAAATTCAGAGTGTTTTTCATCAGATTTGGATAACTTACAAAGAAGATTGAAACTTTATGGCTAGTTTTGAAATAAACAATTTTTCCATGAATATAAGAAGAGTTCAAAGAAAAAATGTATTAAATCCACAACGAATATTAAGAAACTGTTATACAATTTAATGCATTAAATTTTTATTGAATTTGTATAACATGCCAAACGTGTTTCTTAATGGGTTTCTTTTAGATTGAGATAAAAATTGCTTTCTCAAAATATGAAAATTGTAAAATAATTTTTATCCCAAATCCGCAAAATATATTAAGAAACTGTTATAACATTCAATTACAAGTTCATTAATTTTTATTTAATTGGCATGATTAGTAATAAACCACATAATTTTGCTGCATAAATGGGTAAGTCGTCAAAAAACCATAAGTTTATTTTCGAAATAAATATGGGAAGCTCTGAAACTGTTATAAAGCTTGTATAATAAATCTGGGTTATTTTTGATGACAGAATCGGTTTTCAAATTGCTTTTAAAGAGTAAATATAATTCTTGAAAAATGGAAACTTTGCATTTGTTTTCAGAATAAGTATATAACAAATTTTATAACAGTTTTATAACAAACTGTTATAAAACTGTTATACACTTACTTTTTTTTAGACCTGTTTAAGAAATTGCAAGAATTTAAAATGTTTTCGCGGAACCTATATATAGCCGCATCTTCAAGATTTATCAATAAAAACGATAAAATCAATAAAAGTCAAAGTTCTACTTACAATTAGTTCATATTTTGTGATACTGGAGTCGGTGAAGTAGACAAGAACATCCGCTGAGAGGCTCTTGCAGCTTGGCTCTCGGAGTTTTGAGGCCAAAAGTAGGCAGGCAGATGCAAGAAGTTGAAGACTAGTCTTGGGAACAATTTTCCTCCTCAAATGCCGATCCATGTAGTTGAGGGCGAGTATGAAAACCTCCTCCTGGCACTTTCTCTGTTCGCACAGCTGCAAGAAATCAAAAGAAAATTTCCACTTGAAGGAGACTCTTTAAATGCCGTTGGAAATCCAAAAGAGAACTTTAAATGCTATTTAAGTCGAGATTTCTAGGAATTTTCTGATTAATTTGTGCAGCTCGATATAAAAATTTTTTCCCTCTTGTTTATTTGACAACAATATTCATATCAATTTCTAGGAAGTGATAGAAATATTATTAATTCCACACGTTTTGAATTGGTGTGACAAATTAATATTGTGGTAAAAGATAGGAGAGTTATTTGATAGAGAATCAACATTTAAAAGGCAGAAATTTGTGGGGATTTAAAAACAGTAATACTATTACTTAGTGCTCTTTTTCAGGAAAGAAGTCCATTTATAATCGCAGATTTTTAATTTTGCAAGTAAATTCCACCAGAAAGAGAATAATATTTAAAGGAATAATAGAATGAGGAAGAATCTTGAAGTTGTTGATATTTGATAATGTTTATCACTTTCGAAATATTTCATATTTATCGCAATAAAGATCGCTGAAATAATTTTATTTTCTGCAATCTTTAAACCTGCAAAAAGTCTTGTCACCGGACCTAATTAATTTTGTAATGACGTTAATTAGAAAGGAATTTGAGGTTATCATAAACATAACCTCTAATAAAATCTATTCACTGAAAAAAATCCGAAAAAAAATCCGGAAATGTTAATTTTACCCTGCATTATTGATCCAAAATCTGTGTAAATATTACCCTTTTTAGGTGTATTGGGGGTTAAAGTTACCCTTTTTCATGTTATTTTTCCCCTTAAAAAGATGTAAAATCAACATTAAAAAATGTTCATATATTTTTACACCTAAAAAGTGTTAAATTTAAGAGGAAAAAAAAGTTATTCGTAGCCTCTTTTTTTCTCAGTGTTCAAGCTTTAGTAAGAATAAATTTAAAATTTCCCCGAATAAAAGGAATAACACTTGCAATTTTATCTGTTCTAACCACAAATTCGCCGATTTGATAAGGTTATATTTTTATTTTATTATTTTATTATAAAATTTACGACATAACGTGATATTCTTTCATTCTCGTAGCAATTTTAGAGAATAAGATCGACTTGCAAATCAATAAATTTTTAGAGCACCTTGCTTAAAATATTGAGAAAAAAACGGGGGTGCGATTAACTTTTTTTCCTCGTAACTTTAACACTTTTTAGGTGTAAAAATATATCAACATTTTTAATGTTAATTTTACATCTTTTTAAGGGTAAAATTAACATGAAAAATGGTAACTTTAACCCCCAATACACCTGAAAAGCATAATATTTACACCGATTTCGAATCAATAATGCAGGGTAAAATTAACATTTTCGGAGTGTTATTTTAACTTTTTCGGATTTCTCTCAGTGAAGGAGAAGAGGTTAAGAATATAAAGATTGAGAATGTGAGGTTAAGTTTGGAGTAACATAACCTATAATAATACTTTGATTAATCGACTCGCTTACCTACATTGGATTACATTTCTTAGCAAAACTTAACATTGAGAAGCTTATTTGAAAGTCAAAATTAATTTCTCTAATCTTTCGGAAAACAAAGTCATATTATTTGTCAAGGTTATGTCCCGAAAGTATAACACCTTCAATTCTGTTCTAAGAATAAATGTGCAGTAAAGTCTTTGAAATTTAGTAAGATCTTTAATTTCTGCATTAAAAAGCATTATGTTAAAACGAACCCAAGTATATTAAAAATATTTGGTTTAAAGTTATGTTGAATATTTTTCAGAAACTTCAACACTCAAGTGTTTTTTTCAATGAGATTTAAGTGACTTTTAGAAGATTTTCTACATGTCAGTACGTAAAAACTCTAAATATTGGGTCAAGTTCTCTCACTCAGCAAAAGAAGTTAATAAAGAATATGAGGTTATATTGAACATAACCCCAAAGAAACTTAGTCAAACTTTGAATGGAACAAATTGCAGAGTTCTTGGAATTAAAGATCTTTTTTAAATACATTTGTTCAATTGGGAAATAACCCTAGAGATCTTCTTTTTATTCTAAAAAATATTTCATTCTAACCTTAAAATATTAAAGTCTGTTTCAAAAACAAAGTATTTATCGGAAACCAAGAAAAACATATGTCTTATCAATATTGTTTTGTTAATATTCAAATTTGAGGTTATATTTCATCAATTATAACCTTCCTGAACTATCCAAAGTTTAAATGAAAAACAGAACTTCTGGGTATTTCAGAAGCAAGAAAAAATCAAGAACGCAAAATATGCTTGATTTAGACTCTTTAGAGGTTATGTTTATTAATTTTTGGCTACTTAAAAATCTTTAAAAGTTCTTCGAGAGAGTTTACTTTAGTAATCAAATTTGTTTTATAAGAGCTGTTTCATAAAAAAGCTAAATAAAACATTAGTATATATTCCTCAATTTGTAAAGGTTTGAACCTTTTCTTCCGCAGGAGGGCTCTGTTTTCTCCCGCAAGTGGCGCTCTAAACTGTTCTCAATTTTTAGTTCTAAATATTTGAAGTTCATATTATGGCCTAGATTTAATAAAACTACGAAGTTTTTTCTAAACTTTCGTTTTTCCATTATATAAGAAATTAATTAATTAATTTAGAGCGAAAGAGTAGGGGAAAGTACTCTACCTTCGAACGTTCATGCCTTCGACTAATGTGAATTTTCTTTTAGTTTTCCTAAAAGACTTTAATTGATGATAAGCTTACTAATATTTAATAGAAATGTATAAGTCTTTTAGGAAAAACAAAAGAAAATTCACATCATTCGAAGGCATGAACGTTCGAAGGTAGAGTACTTTCCCCTAGTATTAGGCATCTCTTGCAAGATGCATCCCTTTCAGAGATTCCCTGAATTTGCAAAAATCGCAGGTGACACGTTGAAGGTCGATTAGAGGAATTTTCTCGAAAAACTCCAGCAGTTCAGAGACTTTTTAGCTCAAACAGTGCGACATGTGAGAAAAAAAATTGTATGATTCATTTTATCTCAATCGGCCCTATTGACACCCAAAAAGAGTCAATTTTTTTTTGCTCTTCTCACTCTCAAACAGACTTATGATTCGGGGATTAAAGAAAGAATTCGTTTGTCAACCTTCTGTCAGCTGTTTTATCAGGAGACAAACTCGGTAGCTGGGCAAAACGAGAAAGAGTGAATGAGAGAGAGAGGAAGACAAGGAGACCTCTGGAGAGATTATTTCAACCCCCGGAAATTGTATTACCGGAAATTGAAAGTGTTACACTGTAACCATCCATCGCAAGCAATAAAGACAGTCATTGTTAGTTCGACGACGACGACTCTTTTTTTTTTCTAGAAGCCCCGTGGACGGGAAATTGTCGACAATATATAACATTTAATATGAGATTATGCGACTATTTAGTTGATTTAATACATTGTTATCAATTTTATGTATAGTTTGTATGAAAATTGTCGTAGGAATCTTTCAGTTTTTGCTCGACTGACGAGAGGGTTACATGTTTTGATTCATCTATAAGACCCAGAATGTAGGCAATTAAACTTTTAGACAAATCAAAATGGTGGTCGTCGAGGCCAAATTTTCTTATTATTTTTGGGATTTCTGTTAAATGGCTTTACCGAATTTAACAAATTTAGTACCGTCGGAAAGGTCTTAGAATCCTCTACAATCAGCATTTAAGAATTATCAAAAACTAAAGAAATTGTAATCGGAATTGCAAACTAAAAGTGAAGTCGAAAGAACACCTCTTCGAAAGAGAACCCTTATTGACACTTTTGTCAAAATGATTAAATTTATTTAATGTTAATTAATTAATTAATTAATTTATTATTCAGAAACATAGGAAAAATTTTGTCATTATGAAGCTTGGGACGTGCTTTTCCTTACTGACATAAAGCAACAATAAAATCCCATCCATCGCTTTAGTTAAGTTTCTCGTAATACTTCTTAACTAATCTTCAGTAAGTTGAGTCCAATTTTGTCAAGTAATTTCCGCATTTTAATTTGACAAGTGTCAGCTTCATCTTTTTGACAGATGTCAGTGTAAGTTTTCACATGACAATTACATATAAAATTCAGAATAATTGAGCGTTATGGCTTATAATTTGGAATTTCTTCAATAATCTTTAGCTAGTTGCAAATAACTTCTAGTCTCTGCCATATTTTAATTTGATTAAATTCAGCTTGATAATTTTGACAGGTATTTGACAGAATGAATTTTCGGTTTGATGGGACTTAGCAGACAGTGTGAACGGAAAAATGGACCTCTCTTGATTTTTACTCTTTAATTCTTCATGACGTTTCGAAGATGAATGTCGTCTTCATCAGGTTTCGAATTGGAGGGAAAAATCACGTCAGATGGGAAAATTTGCTGTTGCACAAAATTGTGAAAAAGTCCAAGTGAAGTGCAACAGTAAACTTTCTATTTTCCCGCCTGTACGTGAATTTTCTTCCAATTCGAAACATGATGAAGAGGGCATTCATAATCGAAACGTCGTGGAGAATTAAAGAGAAAAATCAAGAGAGGTCTATATTTCCGTCCACTATCTGTTGACAGTTACGTCTTTCAATTAAAAATAACGATTTGAATTAGAAATAATTGAGCCTTATGGCCTACTCCCTGGCAAGTGGCCTTCAAAGTTGAAGCCACTTCTCACATTCACATATAGATTGTTATGGAAATTTTTCTGCACTCGTAACCGTTACACGTTATATGTCACAATTGAGGTGTGCCTTGTACACAGGACTCTGTGTCTTGTAAAGAGGGATAAATATTCTATATTTCCATCTAAAAAGTTTTTCGGAATTCGAAGTACAAGCTGAGTTTGGAAGCAATTTATGAGTTGGCTTCAAACAGCTCCACATAAAAAAAAACTTTTTGCCAGGGGGTAGCTTATGGCCTATGACTAAGCATTTCATAACTACTCCTTCACTAGTTGAACATAGCTTATTCTAGTCACTGCCACACTTTAATTTAATTAATTTCAGCTTGATTGTTTTGACAGGTGTCAGCGTAGATTTTGACAGTTACAGCTCCAAATTCAAAATAACGATTTAAATTAAAAATAGTTGAGTTCTATGGCCTATGATTATGCATTTCATAACTAATCTTTCTCCAGTAGAACATAGCTTACTCTGCTCACTGCCACATTTTGATTTAATTAACCCTCTAACAGATAAAACCGTCTCAAAATAGTCTTCACAAAAATCACATTTACAGCGACAATAAAGGTTTTATTTATTTAAAAGTATTATAGTGTCCTCGGTAAAAGTCTTACAAACATCTCTTGAAAGTTTGAACTCATTTTGACTCTTCGTTAAGTTGCCATTCCCAGTTTTGTGTGACGGGTCAGAGAAAAAGCAACAAAAATACCGACTTAAAGTTATCTGACTGAAAAAAAAATTTTTACTGAAAGATTTGTAATTCTACTTTGTATATTTTATTAAAAAAAAATGGAAAAAGTGAAAATGTGAATTTTAATAGCAAAGAGTTTCAAAAAAATCTATAGTTTTTCACTTAGCGCGTAGAAGACTAGAGTAAATTAAGCTAATTCAAAACCTGCTCCAAATGGAAATTTTTCGCTACTCCAAATGGAAACGTCACTGTTTTCATGATAAATACAGTACTAAATTATTATATTTATAAATTTTCTATACCTCAGTTTCATTATTTAGTTAATTTTGCTCCAAATAAAGCGAAAATTTATGTCATATTTCTGGCTAATTTTAGTTAAATTAAGTGCTAATCTTTATTGTTAACGGTACGTGAAGTTTTCAAATGAAATAATTACCTATTTCGTGAACAAAAACGGTTTTTCTGAAGTGTCTTCTTTCTGAAGCTTCAATAGGAAACCGCGGAAATATGATTTTTGGGAGAGATTTTCTTATTGTTTTAGATGGGATAGGTGAAAAGACCAGGAATAAGAACAAATCCTACTCTCAAGAGCAACTCAACAAGGTTTTGGAAGCCTTTCGTCGCGGTTTCACTTACACTTTTTGTCTCCAATTAGAACATTTCCCTTGTCTCCATTTGGATTAATTTGTTTCCAATAGAAGCATTTTACACTCGTGTATTTTTCTTGTATTTCAGAAGTTTTCAAATTATATCTAAAGAATTTTCACTAAACAGTAACATTCTAGAAGAGTCAAGGAGCAAATTTATGTAATTTTCTTCAGAAAAATATTAACTTAATATGCTCAATCTTCTGTCAAAGTTAAAGCGTCTGAAAATGGTTTTGAATTAGGACATTTACCCTAAAAGAGATAATGAAGAATGGATGGTTTTTCCGACTTCATTGCATCATAATTGTCCTAGAAAACATTGTTTTAGAACTTTTTTCGCATATTAAAGAAAACACTGTTAGAGGGTTAATTTCAGCTTGATTTTTTGACAGATGTCAGTGTAAATTTTGACAGTTGACAGTTCCAGCTTCAGTTGAGCATTGTAGTCTATGACATAGCATTTCTTAACGAATCTCTAGCTAGTTCTACTTGATTTTTGCTGGCCTTCGTCACAACTTAATACTCAATCGACAAAAATTTTAGCCTGGCCTCTAATCAGTATAGATAGCGCAGTTTCGCTCTCGTCAACCCTTTTTTTTTATTCTTCTCAAACATTTCTTACCCATTCAATAATGTGCAATATTTATTAATTATATATTGGCTTTAGACAACCATCTCCCTCTAGCATTCGTCTTTGCTTTGCCTTATATAGAGCAATATTGCTACATTTTATATGGACATAACATGTGTATTTATTTACACTGAAATTGATTAGATTATTTCTCTACTGAGATGATAACATTTCTTTTTAAAGAAAACTCTCCAATATATAGAAGAAAATTATTCCCCTTGTGCCTTTGGTTCTTTTTTTTGCTGTATGGGGAATTATGAATGAATTAGGAGGAAAGTGCATAGTGATGGGAATGTTGGAGGAGAGATTTATTAGTCCAGAAGAGGGTCCTGATCTGTTGGGAAGAAAGCATGAGAAAGTTTAGGTCTAAAACCCGCATTTTCTCAGGGAAAGAGCAACTGGCTAAATTTATGCTTCAATGCTACAATTTGCCCTTTTTTCAACCCCTGTGCACCCAGAAGAATGGTCAAAATGAGCAATTTTGAAGCTCAAAAAGAAAAAAGTTAATTACTTGACATCTGCATTCACGCACACGATTATTTTCCCCTTTAATATTATATATCTTTTCCAACTAGACATACGCATTCGTCTGTTAAAACGACCAACACATGCCTTTCCTTCCTCTGTGAAAGAGAGGTAAAGCTATCAAAAAAAAAAGTTGGTTAGGTGTTACATGAACTTTTTATTTAGCGTTTTTTTTTTCACTTTGAGCGCTCTTTAAATTCTCATGACTCGTATATGCTATATCTTATTTATTTCGGGGTATATGGAAAAAAATTATGTGGTCACTCGTTCATGGGTGTACAAAGTCAGGGAAGGCACGACGACGTACTCCAACAAATGTTTAAAGCGTAGAAAGAACCTCTACTGAAGTGAAACATGAATCGGACATTTAAATTTTAAAATACCCAGCAGTGTTGGCTTTTAAAAAAAAAATTGGCTGAGTGGCAGAATGTGCCAGAGAGACACTCAATTTAATTTTTGTTGTTATTGCAAAATTACCAAGCAGATTCGCACACTTTTTATATACCATTTGGCACATTTTTCTTCAAAATATTTAAATGGGAAAAGCTCCTCAAAAGGATGCTTTTTATTATTTTCTAACAATTCTTTCACTTTTTTTTTTAACAAAATATAATGATTTTTTTGCATTATTTTTTTACTTAAACATTGGTCAAAGATCTCGATTCTTTAAACAGTTTGGGCAGGGGCCCATCAAGCCTAATAAAAAGTGAAGCTATTTTTCAATTTTCCTTGTAAAAATTTTGCAAATATTGCACCGCGACTTAAATAAATTTCCTCGTAGTTCTTGTATTATTTCGGCGACCATTATGAAATATGTATTTATAAATAGCTTTTAATGCATTATTTCGAAATATATCAGACTGATAAGTCAATTCTCTTTAGGAAAAAACTTGCCAATAGTTTTCAGTATGGAAAAATGAAGTATTGAGAGGCCCCTGGTTTAGGAGGGAAAAGGACATGGTAAACCCTTCAAACTTTATAAAATAATGTTCATTTGTGTTTTTTTGCAATATTCTGAGGGGAAGATAATTAATTTTGTGTATCCTTCCCAACTGATGATCGAAATACTTGATTGTTTAAACACGGGATTATTTTTGATACGAAAAGGATATTCAAAGAACTTTTTCTTTATATTCCAGAAGCTGACAGTGCTTTGTATTTTCTGCATTTATTGGAAGGAGAAAACTAATCTTCCTGCATTTCCTTCTCCATCTATGATCAATGACTTTGATTCTATAAACACTGAATTATTTTTTATACAAAAACGATATGTAGATTTTTTTCAAAATTTCCCACAAACGGACTATCCCTTGTGTTTTATGGATTATTATAACACTGAGAGAAATCCGAAAAAGTCAAAATAACATTCCGGAAGTGTTAATTTTACCCTGCAGTATTAATCCGAAAACGGTGTAAATCAGAGGCGTGCAAGAACCGTTGAAACCGAATAAACGTCAAAAGAAACATGTACATCAATGGTCAAAACGCTAACACAACAAATTTATTTTGACGTTTATTCGGTTTCAACGGTTTTTGCACACCTGTGGTGTAAATATTACCCTTTTAGGTGTATTATGGGTTAAAGTTACCCTTTTGCATGTTGATTTTACTCTTAAAAGGTGTAAAATTAACATTAAAAATGTTGATATATTTTTACACCGAAAAAGTGTTAAAGTTATGAGGAAAAAAAGTTAATCATAGCTTCTTTTTTTCTCAGTGAAGGAGAAAAACAATTCGCCCATTTCTTCTTGACCTATTATCAAAAGCTTCGATTCTTTAAACAATGGATTATTTTTTTAAACAAAAAGTATATTTCAGTAGCTATTTTTCCAGAAATTATCTGTTCTTCGTACTTCCTGCATTATTCTAAAGAGAAAATAATACATTTCTTTTTCGATGTATCAGGTACTTCGATTCTTTAACCAATTGAATATATATCAAATGAAAAGATATTTAAGTAACTTTTAATAGTTTTGAAATTGAGGGTCCTTTGTCCTTTGTGTATCATTTATCATTCTATAAATCATCTATTTTCTGATTTTTTTCTCAATTTGTGATCAATAACTTCGATTCTTTAAACGCATAATTATTTTTGGAATGAAAAGTATATTTTAATATCCTTTTATCTTCCACAAATTGAAAGCCTTTGAGTTTTTCTCCATAATTCTAACAAGGTGCTAAAATGTCTACATTTCTTTCTCGATTTTTAATTAATAGCTTCGATTCTTTAATCCATGGATATGTCTTGTAACGAGAATGATATTTAAAAATTCCTTTAAGTATTCCATAAAGTGTGTTCTTACGTTTACTACATTTATTCGAAGGAGAAAAGCAATCTTCCTGCATGTATTTTTCAATCTATGATCGATAACTTTGATTCTTTAACCACTGGATTATTTTTGAGAACAGAAAGGACAAGTAAATGACTTTCTAAATTCCATAGAGTTTTTTGTGTTTTCTGCAATTATTCGAAGGAGAAATCCAATCCTCTGAATGTCTTTCTCGATCTATGATCAATAACTTTGATTCTATAAACACTGGATTACTTTTAGAACGGAAAAAACTACTAAATGAATTTCTAAGTTTCAGAAATAGACTTTTCTTTTAGTTTTCTGCATTATTATGAAGAGAATATAATTTGCCCTGTTTCCTTGTCAATATGTGATCAATAACTTTGATTCTTTAACCAATGGATTTATTTTGAAACGAAAAGGATATTTAAATATCTTTTTAAATTCCAGAAAGAGACAGTCTTTTATGTTTATCCACTTATTTCAGAAAGAAAATAATTTTTCCTGCAAATCTTTATCTGTGATCAATAACTTTGATTCTTCAAACGCTTGTTCTTTTGTCAAACAAAAAGGATATTTTATATCTAATTTTGAAGTAGGACTGTTGAGCCTAGAGGAGTTGGAGGGCGAAAGCCCGTCCTGACGAAGACTTCTCTAAGCCAACGGTACCAATCGCTGTTCAGCTGGGGTGGTAACTCTGAGGGGTGCTATAACGGCGACTAACCTCAAATTACGATATCGCTATGGTTCCGCTAGACGAAGTTGTAGGTGCTCGACGAATTGAATAATAAAAATGTCTGTTGAATAAAAATCACTTTTCTCTCTGTTTTTTTCACTATGTTCTAATACATCTTTATTTTTCCTATTTTTTTTTGTGATCATAATGATCAGGAGCTTCGATTTTTCAAACACAGTGATCAATGATCGACAATTTTATTCCATTAAGTATTGAATAATTTTCAAAGAACTTAGTAAAATTTCTAAAAGATTAATCTTTTCTGAGGAAAGATACTGAATTTTAATCGATTTTTAACCGAAGATCACCTGAAGATCCCTTTCTATAAAATGTTCTAGATCTTTTTTATCTTCCAAAAACATTCCTGAAGAACAAATAAATCCTGTAGGGAGAAGTGGGGCACATTTGAATGTGGGGCACCTTTGAAATTGGGATTTTTCTCCTATGTTTAAGTTGAACTGAGCCGAATCATAATGCAATTTAGCTTCTCAATCTGTTTGTACATAGGTGAAAAAACTCAATTTCAAAGGTGCCCCACTTTCAAATGTGCCCCACTTCCCCCTAAGGAATTTACTCAAAAATTCAATTGATCGCAGATCATTTCAGTGATTATTTATGATTTAATTATTTCTTATATTATTCTTGATTTCAAAAATACTTTTGCTTTTCCTCGTATATTGATCCCCCGGGACAAATTGTCCAATAATAAACTTCCTACTGAAATTGGCAGACTGAATAACCAATTTAAAGTCGAATTATTTGTAAATTTCCAATTAAAGATCACTTTTAATAGCCTCCGACGATCCTCACGATCACCATGGTTAATAACATTTGCACTTTGATCACTCTGAAAGAAGCTTCTCATCGCGAAAAATGCCTTTTTTTGCGCCTCAACTTTATATCTTGTGCTCTGACAAGAAACCATTGTGCAGAGGAAAAAAACTCTCCTCCCGTGTTAGTGATCAAGTGCAAAATTTTCCACTGAGGATCACATTCCCAAATACCCAGATCCCACCTGAAAAAGAAATTCAATACAGTGGATATCTTCCTGAAACTTTCTCAAGGCACTGCTGATCGGGTTTAGAGAAAGGACCCCCAAAGATGATCTGCAAGTGATCCTCAGATGATCAAATGCAAGATCACAAAAAAAAACTGTGAGAGATCATCCCAGAAATTGCCGTGGGTTGTGAAATTTTTATAATGCCGGGTATCTAAAATTAGTTGTGATTTTGTCATGACAAAAAGGGGGGACTATACGTTGGAAATTAGCAAACACCTTCGACACGATCGTGATGGTGAATTTTTCTCATTACCCGAAAAAAGACATGTTAGACGGGTGGAATGACCACACGAGGTTCATTGTCTGTGAATTTCTTCATATTGTCCCTGCCCCTCAAACCCCCCCAAGCTCAAGCAATACTTCTGAGTCAATATATTCTAATGTTCTGGTGAGCTAAAACTTCGCAAGAGCTAGATGTTTTTTTTTCTTATTTGTCTTGGGTGTCTCCATTGGGAAGAATCAGCAGAAATAGCACTTTCACTGAGAAAGAAAATTTGGTCAAACTAACAAAAGTTTAACAATTGTTCTTCTTGATGAAAAAAAACCTCAATATTTTCCCTTTAAACTTCTGTAGAGCCTTCCTTTATTCTGAGAAATATATTTATACTCTTACTGTGTTATCACACATGCACATTAAAATTTTAATATGATTCACATTAATTGTCGTTGGGGAGAGTCCAAATGTGTAATTTGTGTGTTTGAATCATTTTATATTCAAAATTTGATCTATTTGTTGATAAAAAGGTAAACTTGGTTCGCAAAATTTGATATAAATTTATTTATAGCATTAATGCGAAAAATTAATGCGATTTTCTCCTTAATTTTTTAATGTGAAAAATATTTATGCTTTAGGTAAATTTAAACTTATTTTTGCAGGCCAAGTCTACTTCTTTATCAATAAATAGAAAAACCCCAAATAGTAAGTGACTCAAAGACACAAATAACATATTTGGACGCTCACAAGCGACAAATAATGTGAATCACATTAAAATTTTAATGTGAAAGTGTGATAACGCCGTTAAAATTTGTAAATTTAACAAAAGTTTAATAAAAAGAAACTTTGTATATTTTACAATCAGTAAAAATTTACAAAAATTATTAATAATTGGTCATTTGATCTTGTGCTCTGGAAAGAATCAACAGTTCTCATTTCAACAGTTTTTCAACAGATTTTCCATTTGATCTTAGTAACTCTGACAAATGTTTAATAAAAAAAAACAAACTTAAATAGCAATCAAATCATTTAACCAAAAAAAAATTCAAAATGTTGATTAGATCATTTCTTCCAGAAAATGATTAATATTTTTCCGTCAATTGCTGTCAAAAATGAAAAATAAAGGTTTTTGACTTTGTAGTTTTGATAAAAGATTAGTGAAATCTCTTGTGTAATAAAGTTATTTATCCTGTAAATTGCTGAAACTAAATTCAGGAGATAAATCTACGCAATAAATCTGTAGAAAAGGTCACTACAATGCGTAGTGATCTTATTTCTAGAATAAGAAATTGTCGTAACTTCCCAACGACGATATCGTTAGTTGTGATCGTGACCTTTTCTTAAAGGAATCGTAGTAATTTTAACAAGAATATTGTAAAAACAAAATCAGACAACCAATGACGAAAATTCCCATTAATTTTCCCCTGGCAGGGGGGTGACTTTAGCCCTGACCGTTGGATCTTGGGCAGTGAGATCCCTGACTCGACTCTCAAAGCTGTGAGTTCGAGGCCCGCCCTAACAAAAGAAACTGAATGTCGAGAAAGACATTTTCACATCGACCGCTCAGAATAAGAAACGAATAACTTCCAGTAGGTAAATTTTACAGGTGAGCGATTTGAAGCTGAGATTTTACATGCAGAGTATAGGATTTTTGAGACTTAAAATCTCTATAACTTTGAAAATAATTATCTTTAGAAGTATCCAAAAAGCCAGTAAACTGATTTTTCGAAAAAATCGAATTGTTCGACTTATATTCTGAGTGGTCGACATATGAAAATCACACAAATGTGTAATTTTGACAATTACACAATTACAAATTACACAAATGTGTGTATCAGTACACAAGATTACATGTTTATGTACACTGAGAAAAAAGAGAGGTTGCGATTAACTTTTTTTCCTCATAACTTTAACACTTTTTAGGTGTAGAAATATATCAACATTTTTTAATGTTAGTTTCACACCTTTTGAGGGTAAAATCAACATGAAATAAAGGGTAACTTTAACCCCTAATACACCTAAGAAGCGTAATATTTACACCGTTATCGGATCATTAATTCAGGATAAAATAGCATTTCCGGAATGTTATTTTGACTTTTTCGGATTTTTCTTACTGTAGGTGTAAAAATATATCAAAATTTCTTAATGTTAGTTTTACACCTTTTTAAGGGTAAAATTAACATGAAAAAAATAGTAACTTTAATCCATAATAAACCTAGAAAAGGGTAATATTTACACCGATTTCAGATCAATACTTCAGGGTAAAATTAACATTTCCGGAATGTTATTTTAACATTTTCGGATTTCTCTCAGTGAAGGAGAAAGAACGTAGAAACTTTTTTGGTATTAAATCAATACCAAATTTTGTTGATTTAACAAATTTTTTCTCTGTGTGTTGGGAGGCGTTTTGAGCCAGATGATCGGGAGGTTTAAATCGGCGGAAATGAGTGATCTTTTCGTGGGTGATCGTGCGAAAAAAACAGATAAGAAATCTGTGCAAAATTCAGACTCACCTCTAGCATCCAGGTAGCCACAATCCTCCTCATGTCCTGTGTGATCTCCTTGGCAGCATAGCCAGTGATCTGTGGGGCAGATTCGGACTTAAGGAGGTTCTCAAAGCAACGATCAGTAAGGAAGGTTGGATCCTTCTTAGCTGTTCGCATATGATACAGTCTCTTGTCGTAGCCTCGACTTGTGTAGGATTGCTCTAGGACATCGTCATTCTCAACATCAGATTCCAGGCAATACAGATCATCCATCATGACTGGGTTAACCAAACACGGTAATTTCACAATTAAAAAAAATTGTTCTTGTTTTTTTTTTTTTAAGAGCGATATCTTCGCAATCTGTATTCGTGTTACTAACTTTAAGCTTGTGTTTGAGCTTTCGTGCAATTTATAAGGCAAGAAAAAAAAGTTTCTGATTGCGACGCGTCGTATCCAAAAAAAAAAGCGAATGATAAGGTGCCTTAATCAACTCAAATATAGATTTTCGTCTCACAGTTCATAACTTTTCTTGAAGATAGATCTTCTTTTCTTTTTTTTTGTGTTGAAACTAACTATGATCAAGATCGCGCGATCCTTCTCCCTGGACAGTTTATCTTGAACTGATTCACTGTGTCATTTCTTGAGGCTGATGTTGCCTGGTCAGAATGGTTTTTAGGAGGGTTATGATCGTCTTCTCTCTTCCACTCCTTTCTTATATACTTTGTGGATATTTCCGAAAAGGAACAAAGAGACTCTGCCCAATACAGAGATGATCTTCGTGATCTTCGCATATAACTATGTCTCCTCTCTGAGGGATCTTTAAACATCCATCGAGTATGCTCTTCGCCCCTCTTTGCCAATTGCTACAAGATCTCAGGGTCTAGGCACACAATGTTGTACCGGTGATTTCGTAGAATTTCCCTATTCAATTTGCTGGATTTTCTAGCATTACCCAGCTTCAGATATTTACTTAAAATTTTTTTTTCGTCTGTGTATGCTTTTAAAACAGATACACTTTGCAAATTTCTCTTTAATTTTTTTTCTCTCTCTTCGCTCCTTTTAATCACAGAGGCCAAACAATGTTTAAATTTCTTCTATATACTTTCTTGTCTTGCCCCTCGATCACTCCCCTGCCTTGCCTTCTTCAGAAGATTATCGGTTTTTCAAGTGCTTTTTATCACAAAATACGCAAAAAAAAATTTAAAGTTCTTTCTTCCTTCAGTGCAAAGAAAACCGAAGATTCCTGGATTTTAGAATTTAAAAAAAAAACCAGGCCTTCCCCCTTGGACAACAAAAAAAACTGATCAACGATCGGTGATCGAGCTGAAGATCAGATGTTTCAGCGATTTGTCAAACAGGTCTGTTTTGGGATACAGAGAGTATGTTCTGTATGTTTTTCGGGATGATGCTGGAGAAGAGAATCAACCAGTTGCCACGGATTACGCACACTGACTGATTGTAGCCAGGCCAGTCCAACAAACTCTACCTCGGCTTTTTATAAGTCCTCCTGCGTGTTAGTGAACTTAATATAGGGGAATTCTCATGAGTGCCAAATATAAATAAAACGGCTCAAAAAATTTTTCCCATCTTCAAGTATTAGTGCACAGTCGTTCTCTATATATACATTTTTTTTTATTATTATTTTCTTTAAAGCACCCAAACACATTGCCCGCTCGGTTTTTTTTATTATCGGACACTTCTTCATCCAAACCTCCTATATACGACGATCATAATGGTGCTATCTCACTCAACTCGCTATTTGCTTCAGTATTTGTCCCTCCTATTTACTTTGGCGCAAAACATTGCCACATAATGTACAAGCCAAGTACATGGAATCCAAGTTCCAATACAAGCCAGACACAATATGATTCTATTTAGGCGACTTCTTTTGCCATCCCAAGGCTCTCAAAGGAGACTCTCGAGAACCGGGAGAATGTGGCAGAAAAGAGGGTGAGCAAAAAAAGAAAGATCAGTAGCAATCCCTGATAAACTCACAGTATATGGGATTCCCCAATGAAGACTTTACTTTTACAGATCCTTTGGGAATCTAGGCTACTCCCTGGTAAGTGCCCTACATAGTTGAAGCCACTTTCTCACATTCACATACCAGATTCAAAAGGAAATTTATTTGCACTCTTGAGGTTTACACGATACAAGACACAATTGAGGTGTGCCTTGTACACAGGGCTCTGTGCCTTGGAAAGAGGGATAAATATTCTATATTTCCATCTAAAAAGTTCTTCGAAACTCAAAGTGTAAGCTGAGTTTTGGAAGCAATTTATGAGTTAGCTTCAAACAGCTCCATGTCGCTCCTTGGAAATTACAAGGGGCGAACTCACTTTTTGGCGATTTTGAGGTTTTAATGCACTCAGACAGAGAATTTAATAAAATTTCAGATGATATGAGTCAATAAATTTCGTTATTTGAAAAGTTTTTCAATATTTTACTCTTTATGATTGCTTGCGCGGTTTTGTTTGAAGTCAAGGGGCACAAAATAGATTTATTAATAGATTTATTTATTTAGGGCCTGAGAACTCTGTAATAGATGCAGCCAAATCAGTCTTTAAGATATCAATTTACCTTCAGATACACCAGGACGACCTAGTTTTTAATGAATAATCAACAAGGATAATGATGTCTGCTCTAAAGCAATCTGGGCCTTAAACCCTGTAATGAATGCTGCCAGGGAAATCTTTAAGATCCCAATCTATTTTTAGAGCCACGAGGACGACCTAGTCCTTAAATAACAGTCGACGTGGATTATAATGTCAACTCATTAAGGATGCGAAATTCTAGGGCGTCCAGGGGCTTGTGAACCCGGCAAAAAGCGTAGTGAGGACAGCCTTTCAGATCAGACTCTACCTTCAAAAACGCGAGAACGACCTAGTTTTTAGTGAACAGTCGATGAGGATCATGATGTCTCCTAATTAAGGATGCGAAAGCCTAGGGCATCCAGGAGCTCGTGAACTCGGCAAAAGCGTAGTGAGAACAGCCTTTCAGATCAGACTTTACCTTCGAAAACACGAGGACGACGTAGCTTTCAGTGGATTATGATGTCTGCTCATTAAGGATGCGAAACTTCAAGACGTCCAGGGCCTGCAAACTCTGTAACAATGCAGCTAAGACAGTTTTTCAGACCCCAATCTAACTTCAAAACCAGGAGGACGACCTAGCCCTCAAAAAAAAAAGTCCGTAGCCAGGACACTCTCCAGGACAAGAATCCAGCTTCGAAAACACAAGGACAACCTAGCCTTCAATGACAGTTTTCGTACATCATAATATCAGGTCATTAGGGATGCGGAACCCAAGGACTTCGAAGACCTTTAATCACTGCAAGGGGTACAGCAAGGATCAGGATCAGAATCTATCTTCAGGAACACGAGGATGACCTATCAATGGACAATCGACGAGGACTATAATAGCTGATTAGGAGTGCGGAACTGAAAAACCTTGAGGGCCTGAAAAGTCTATAAATGGCAAAGCCAGTCAAGAAACATAGGATAATCTAATCGTCAATGAACAGACGGCGTGGAACAGGACGTCAATGGATTGTCAGAAGAGTGAGCAATTCAAGAGCCTAAAAATCATGGAAAACCTTCAAAGGACGCATACTGGACAGTCCTTAGGGACAGATTGTATACTTCAACATGTGCCTCAAAGACCTCAAGCACCTGGCAATTCTGCAAATACCTCAGCGGGGACAGTCTGTAGGATCAGAAAGTAACTTCAGGACCTCGAAAATGATCTAGCCAGTAAAATTCAGGAGCAAGACAACATTAAAGCCTAGTGAACATTGAAGATTTTATAGGAAATAGTTGTTTAGGATTAAATATTCAGGGCAAATGATTCATTCGATTTTGAAAAATCAATAGAATTGCTCGTTATTAAGATTTTTGAGACCTTCGGGAACTGGGCTAAACCTCCAATCTGAGGCCGGCTTAAAGCAGTTTTCAGAGTAGAGGTTTAGCTCCGTTTCCCAAGGTTTCGTAAACCCAAATAGCAACCAATTTTATTGGTTTTTCAGAATCGAATAGATCATTTGCCCTTAATAGTTGAATCTTAAGTTAAATTTTTCCAAATAACCTTGACTGATAAGAAATTAGAGCAGTTAAGCCGTATGGCTAAGACCGTCGTCAGATTAGGCGTTTAGTCTAGTTTCCGAAGGATTCAAAATCCTAAATAGCAACCAATTTAATTTTTTTTGGATTTAAATAGATTAATTTGTAAGGGACAAACCAACATCCATTCTAATTGTGTTATCACGCTTGCATATTAAAATTTTAATATGATTCACATTAATTGTCGTTGGGGAGAGTCCAAATGTGTAATTTGTGTGTTTCAATCATTTTATATTCAAAATTTGATCTATTTGTTGATAAAAAGGTAAACTTGGCCCGCAAAATTTGATATAAATTGATTTATAGCATTAATGCGAAAAATTAATGCGATTTTCTCTTTAATTTTTTAATGTGAAAAATATTTATGCTTTAGGTAAATTTAAAACTTATTTTTGCAGGCCAAGTCCACTTCTTTATCAATAAATAGAAAAACCCCAAATATTAAGTGACTCAAAGACACAAATAACATATTTGGACGCTCACAAGCGACAATTAATGTGAATCACATTGAAATTTTAATGTGTAAGTGTGATAACGTCGTAATATCTATAATAATTGAGAATGACCTGCTTATGCATCTACTGGTGTGGGCTCCAGACTGACGCGAGCTTCCGCACTACGTCCTAACACTTTCACGACTCACCAAGTACTCACGTCCGTACTCACTGAGATCGTATGATCTACTAACTCTAACACAGTCGTCTTCTCCACCACCAGAGGCGCTGGCCTAGAAAGGAGACATTGCGTCTGGAATATTCGGGTTGCTTTAGCGGAGCATTTATTGCTATTTAGCAGGAAATTTGACTGCTACAAATTCCCCTTAATAGTCTATTTCTAAGTCAAAATTTTCCAAAAATTTTCGACTGATAAGTATCTAGAGAAGTTGAGCCTTATGGCTAAGGCTTAGGTCTGAAGGCCGTATAGTCGATATCCCTTACCGTTTTTTTTTCTTTAACCCTTTAAGGATGAGAAGGTCAAAAATTGAGGGTCAGAAAAAAATCATTTTTTATAACTTTTTAGAGCAAAATACAACTTTAGAAGGCCGTAGGAAAAGTTTAATTTTTGGGTCACTGGTGACCCATTCGTCCTTAAAGGGTTAAAGGCTTTCATATTCGTGATCTAGGAGCATCAAAACGTTATCTCTGAAATTTTAGGCCTGATCGAACAAAGTCAAATTTCCCAATGGATTACACAATGTGGGATTGCAAAGAATCTCTATGAAAAAAGTGGAATTTCTCGCATTGAACCATCTTCTCAGAGGTTTGTGGTATGTCTTCAAGTGGAAGAGGGACAGAATTGTGGGCAAAATTGATCGCTTTTGAGGCCTCTAAGGCTTCCCCCTGGAGATGATCATTGTTGATCCATTGAGGATCACTTGACAAGGACCCTTCCTGAATTCCTGGGAATCTCTCAATCTTCCTGAGAATCATCCATTGTCTAATTTTCTCCTCTTTTTCCTAACTTTAACCAAAATTTACAGGATGATTGCATGGAAAATGCATGCGATCACCCATGTAAAAGTCTCCCCTGAATTTCCACAGAATTTCATCGGTGGATGTTTCTGGTGGGAAAAACAAAGAATGCCAAATGATGGGCCACAAAAAAGTAATTCAACATCTCTCTTGCTCCCTACATAATTCTTGCTATGTATATCTCTCCTTTCCCACCGCACCAGCGCAACTGAGGGCTCTTGAAGCAGCAATAACAAACTTCAGAAAGGCAACAACAAAACAAGCAAAAAAAAAAGAAAACCTACCCAGTCAACATACATATTTGCACAATATATGTGAATGTTTGGCTCCATTCACAAAACCACCATCATCGTGGCATTCGCAGACTCTTGCTGCAGAGGCCAAGAACGGAGACCAGACCAAAGTGATCAAGGCCGTGATGCTGCATATGCTGCATCGCATTATCATGAGAGACTCATCGTGCTTCTGCGCCAAATGATCTGTTTCTAAATATCTGGCAAGAAACGGACTTGCGTGGTAAGCCAAGACGATTGAATGACGATCATACACCCCCTTTTTGAATATTTCAAGAACACTTTTATCGCTTTCTTTAAGTGGTTGCCGTCCCAAGCCAAATGCGTAGAGATCGCGCCAAGATCAAGTATTTTCTCGAGAGCATTGATCTATCAAGTGCTGAAAGTCACTCCTCCTTATTTACATCACTTTTTCCCGCACACAGAACGATAGATTCACCAGCATTGGGTAAATTTTCAATAATACATTTTACTTTAAAAGATTTAAAAGGACAAAACGCGAATAAAATAACTATGTAGCCAAGGATCTAATATCAGGAAAATGCTGTAAAACTTATTTAAAGTTAAAGTGGGTTTTAGACTGGAGGATCAACCCAGTTCTTAAAGGTCTCGAAATTCTAAATAAAAGCCAATTATACTGATCTTTTAATATCTGATCAATCATTTGTCCTTAACCCTTTAAGAACGAATGGGACACATGTGTCCCAAAATATAACACTAATGCGGGCTTTAGACCTAAGACCGTCTTCAGACTAGAGGTTTAGCCTAGTTTTCGAAGGTCTGGAAATTCTAAATAGCAACCAATTTAATTTGTTCTTCTGATTTAAATAGATTATTTTCCCTTAATAGTCCATTTCTAAGTCAAACTTTTCTTTTCAAAGTTTTCGACTGTTAAGAAATTACAGAAATTAAGCGTTATGGCTAAGCCTTGGGCCTGAAGCCCGTATAAGGCTTAGCCATCTGGCTTAACTCCTCTAATTCCTTATCAGCCACAATTTTTTAGGAAATTTTTGTTTAGGATTGTATATAAGGGGATATTATCCATTAGATTTTGAAAAATAAAAAAAATGCTTGTTATTTAGATTTTTGAGACCTTCGGGAACTGGGCTAAACATCCAGTCTGAAGACAGTTTAAGGGTGAAATAATTATTTTAGGCTTTTTCAATTCAATCAATTTTTTTCCTTTTTTTCGATCGATTTTTTTTATTAGATGACGTTCTTAACACTCTCACATTCTATAATTCTAACAAAATTTTATGTCCTCTGATCGGACTCAAACTTTACCACAATATGTTTGGCCACTTCCTGAACACGAATATATGGATGGCTGAAAAACGTTCCCGTCCGTCCATCCAGCCGCTCTTTGAAGCTTAATAGCTCCCGAACTAAGAAAGCTATCGACTTGCGGTTTTCGGTAAATGTTATATAGGGTAACGTGCGTGGTATTTCGGGACACTTTTTAGCACTTTCAAGTTTCAATCAGTTTAACGACTTCTCAAATTATTTTTTTCTTTGTTGATACAAATATTTATGTTCCTTATGCTACCCAGAATAAGATTCTTGTCGAAAAATGTTAAAAAATGTATCATTTTTTATAAAAAATAGCAAAAAATGTAAAGAAGTAAGAGTAGTATATTTCGGGACAGTTGGGTATTTCGGGACAGACAAAAGCCGCTATTATGCACATAAATTTCACCGAGTCTGATTATTTACCTTTAAGTAGAAGGTTTAAATTTCACTTTTTCATAAAAGTTTTGTTTAAATTTCACTTGTAAAATGGTTAATGTGACACTCACAATTCACGTGTATTTCACGCTTTAAATTAAATAATATTTCAGAAGTTTTATATTTATCTGATGCATAAAGAGCTTAATATTTCATACAGAACTTAAAAATAATAAGAAAAAACATATTTATAGGATTTTTTATGTGTCCCAAAATACCCATATTATGTCCGAAAAAGCACCTTGTCCAGAAATACCACACGTTACCCTATCGGGTGAAAATTGCAATTTGATGCATTGACCCCCTTCTCTCTACCCTTCCTACCGCCATTTTGAATACCCCCTTTTTTGTTTTTTCAACAGTCCCGCCCGTTCCGCCCCTATAACATCGATCAGGCTCAAATTTCAGTATGAGCTGGTCCGAGTTATAAGGGTCTAAAAAAAATTTTAAAATGGTCATAACTCCGGTTCTAATTGTCGGAATTCAAAAAGTGAGTGTATTTGGGAAAGCTCTTGTGAAATGCCACTTCTTTCTCTGACATCCTAAGTTCATAAAACCACCGCTGTGGGCGCAATTATTAAAAAGAAAAAAAAACAATTTTCTAAGTTAAATAAATCAAAAACTCCATTGTGCATCGGGCTCAAATTTTAGTATGTTGTAGCCGCAGATTATACCTATCAAACAAAAAAATACTTAAGTCGATCGATAACCCCTGACCCGAGCTATAAGGGATCAAAGTTCGAATATTGACCGGCCTCTATCTCCGGTTCTAATTAAAATTTTGACCTAAATTTTGGGTTTTTGATTTTGTCTCGATGGGCACTTTCAGATGGAAGTTCAAACGGTCACCACAGGTGGCGCTGCGATAGCTTCAAAAATTTTCAAAATTCAAACTCATTTTTCTCAAAAACGGCATTGTTCAAATTACTCAAATTTTAGAGTGTTGTAGCCTAGGCTATTGAGTTTCCAAAAAGTGGCGTGGATTCGCTGTGGTTATAATAGAATCGGAGATATGAGGGGTCAAAGTTCACAAAATTCAAAAAATCATATCTCCGGTGCTATTTGACCGATTTTGATAAGTGATAGCTCAAACGAAAGATCTCACGAAAAGCTACAACTTTCTAGAACATATGAACTTCGTGGGATCAACATCAGGGGCGCCACAATCGAAAAACTAATTTTCATAGCACATAACCTCAATTATCTCGACTGTCGCTGAACCGATTTTGATGATTACTTCGACATAATTATAGAGGACATTTGTCTCTACATTTCGTCCTTACATAATTTTCCGCTCAGACTACGCTATCACTCCGATTTTGCCATTTAAGTGTGAAAAAATTGATTTTTCCCATAATAACGCTTTGAAATCACTCACAGATGCCAATTTGACTGCCTCTACTCCACCAAGACACTTAAAATAGGGGTTTAAATGGAAAGTATCACAAAAGACAACAATTCTTTGATATAGTTGAAGTTCAACAAATGACTACTTGGGGAACTCTGGATGAAAAAACGAGTTAAGAAACAAAAAACCTCGCTTATCTTGGCTTCTGAGTAATCAATGAGATCATGTTCTATGGGAAAATTATAGAGTACATTCTGGTCTACATTTCACCCATATATTACTTTTGTGCCAGTTCATCCAAATCCTTGATATTTTGGTTTAAATACAAAATTTGTATAATTTCACGAATTTGATTCAAGAAAACTGAATGGTGTCCGAGTTAGCTCACGTTAAGAATCTCACCTACAATAAGCTGATCTAGGCTTATCACTAGTATTAGGAATTTAATCCAACCGCATTTGAGGTAATTTAATTAAGAATATTAAAGTTCTAAAGAATATTCGTCAAAAGGAACTTACGAAACTTCCAGAAGTTTGATAAATTCAATGAAAAAAATATTTCGAACCTTTCAACCGACTGACTTAATGCTTTTAAAAATCTTTTAAAATATATTTATAAAAAAGTGTTCAGAAATATTTATAAATTCTAAATAGAAAATTTCAAGTTTAACTTATATCTCTTAATTTAAGAGACTAGTTTCAATGGATTCTTATAAATTGCATTTTTAATTTAGAATTTTAAATGATAAATCAATTTTGTAAATTACAAAATATTGTCGAAAAATTTACTTACCAAATCTGGTCTGCCAAAAATCGCTAAAATCAGTTTTCCCTTTCTCGTCGCTTTTCATTTTTTTCGTCGTCTGAATCTCCTGCATGAATTTTAAAAAATTGTCTTCTAATATTTTTGAAAATTATTTTTGTTTTTTTTTAATTTTAGGCTACTACTTTTAACTTTAATTTTGAATGGATTCTCAAGTTTATTTTCTTTATGTTAAAAGAGTTCAAAACTTTCCAGAGACCAAAATTAAACGAACCATTAAAATCTGTTGAAAAATCGGTTAAAATCGGTTTTCAACTTTAGAATTATATAATTTTAAGTTGAAAAATCCGAAAAAATCGTTTGCCTTGAAAAAAATTAAGAATCCAAACACAAAATAAAAGTTGCATTGCAAGATACAATGAAACTAATAAATTTGGTTGAATGATAAACCGTACGATAAGTTGCATGCAACTTTGAGAGTGTCTTTGTTATCTTCAGTACTAAACGAAATGCCCCTGAAAAAGATGAAACATGAATCTTCAGCTGGATCTCGAGACAGATAAAAGAGAAATATCAACTGTGCATTCCTTGAATAGTTCTGAAGATACTTTCAACTCAAAAAATAATGCGAAAAATTAAAATTTCTATTTTCCCGAGGTTTCAATAAATTCGCAGCATAAACAGAAAAGAAAATGCTGGAAATATTGCAGGAAAAATACCTGAAATCCGGCTCATTTTTGAAGGGTATTTAAATACCATTTGAAATATTTCGGTGTCCATTTGCATCGAGAAATAAAATCATTTTGCGAGCAGATTTTTCCATTCACACAAATAATCAAACGCCAAAGCCTCAAAATACAACATGATCTCACCACGAGAGTGATTAAACAGCAGAATAAACGTCTATACATATATTTCAAAAATATTTCCCCCCGGAACAGAGTGTTTGCAAAAAAAAAAATCTGCTCACTTGCATATGGAAAAAAATCAACTTAAAAACTCTGTACAATCGCTTAAAGTTCCATTTTTTTTTTTAGTAAATTCTCTCTTATTTTTTTCTCTAATATAGAAACTGCATTAATTTTTCGCAAGATACCACAATATTATTGTTGCTTTACCTCTCACCCACGCCGTCTCCCCGTTGCGCATTTGGATTTCGCGCCCGTGTATGCACAAATGCACTTTCCCATGAAAGAACCACCGCACAGTCGGATGTATTACGTGTTGCTCCAGAACCATGACATTTGCTTGTGCCTCTGTTGTCGCTCTTCGTGGAAATTCTTATCTCTGGCATGACTTACGGATTGCAACTCGGAAATTCTGCAATAAAAATAGATGAAGAGAGGAAAACCTTTAAAAAAAAACTATTATATGGGGAAAATTTGATTATTACAATTTTGCAAAACTCACTAAACTATTGAGCAATATGCTGGTTAGAATTAGTTTATTGTATTTTATTTTCCAATAGAAATTTTGGGCCAGGGGAACAGAGTTGAACAAATCCGAGTTAAAATGAGTTTATAGATAAAATTGAGATAAGGACGGAAAATTGAAAAACAATAAAATTATTTAGAATTTGACATGTTATGATATTTAATACAAATTAAGAGTTGTCGGTTAGATTGACCCTCTGTGAAACATATGCTGCATAAGACCCTTAAGTAAGATCCCTTGCACAACTCAAGATCCCCTGTATGAGATCCCTGCACAAGATTCCTGCATAAGATCCCTTCGACAAGATCCCTGCATAAGATCCCCTGCATAAAATCCTTTGCACAAGATCCCTTGCACAAGATCCCCTGCACAAGATCCCCTGCATAAGATCCCCTGCGCAAGATCCCCGGCAAAAGATTCCCTGCACAAGATCCCTGCACAAGATCCCTGCATAAGATCCCTGCATAAGATCCCTGCATAAGATCCCCTGCAGAAGATTCCCTGCATAAGATTCCCTGCACAAGATCCCTTGCACAAGATCCCCTGCACAAGATCCCTGCATAAGATCCCCTGCGCAAGATCCCTGCATAAGATTCCTTGCACAAGATCTCATGCGGAAGATTCCTTGCACAAGGTCCCTGCATAAAATTCCTTGCACAAGATCTCTGCAAAAGGTCCTCTGGACAAGATCCCTGTATAAGATTCCCTGCACAAGATTCCCTGCATAAGATCCCCTGCACAAGATCCTTTGCCCAAGATCCCCTGAACAAGATTTCCTGCAAAAAACCTCCTGTACAAGATTCCCTGCACAATAAGATCCTTTGCACAAGATCCCTGTATAAGATCCCCTGCACAAGATCCCCTGCATAAGATTACCTGCACAAGATCCCTGCACGAGATCCCCTGAACAAGATCACCCGCGCAAGATTCCTGCATAAGATTCCTTGCATAAGATCCCTGCTTAAGATTCCCTGCATAAGATCCCTGCATAAGATTCCCTGCATAAGATTCCTTGCACAAGATCCCTGCATAAGATTCCTTGCACAAGATCTCTGCATAAGATCTCTGCATAAGATCCCTGCATAAGATCCCCTGCATAAGATCCCCAGCTCAAGGTCCATGCACAAGATCCCCTGAGCAAGATCCCTGCATAAGATCCACTGCACAAGATCCATGCATTGGATTCCCTGCACAAGATCTCTGCAAAAGATCCTCTGCACAAGATTCCCTGCACAAGATTCACTGCACAAAATCCCTGCGTAAGATCCCCTGCACAAGATCCCTGCATAAGATCCCCTGCACAAGACTCCTGCGTAAGATCCTTTGCCTGAAACCTTCTGCACAAGATCCCTCCTCAAGACCCCTAAATAAAATCCCTGCACCAGATCCCTGCGTAAGATCCCCTGCACAAGATCTCTGCATAAGATTCCCTGCACAAGATCCCCTGCACAAGATCCCTGCATAAGAAAAGATTCCTGCATAAGATCCCCTGCATAAGATCCCCTGCATAAGATTCCCTGCATAAGATCCCTGCACAAGATCCCTGCATAAGATCCCTGCATAAAATCTCCTGAACAAGATCCACTGCACAAGATCCCTGCATAAGATCCCCTGCATAAGATTCTCTGCATAAGATCCCCTGCATAAGATTTCCTGCATAAGATCCCTGCACAAGATCCCTGGATAAGATCCCCTGCACAAGGTCCCTGCATAAGATCCCCTGCACAAGGTCCCTGCAGAAGATCCCCTGCACAAGATACCTTCATAAGATTTCCTGCACAAGATTCCCTGCACAAGATCCCCTGCACAAGATTCCCTGCATAAAATCCTTTGCACAAGACCCCTGCACAAGATTCTTTCATAAGATCCCCTGCATAAGATCCCCTGCACAAAATCACCTGCGCAATATCCCTGCACAAGATCCTTTGCACAAGATCCCTGCATAAGTTTCCTGCACAAGATCCCCTGCGCAAGATCCCTGCATAAAATCCTTTGCACAAGACCCCTGCATAAGATCCCTGCACAAGATTCCCTGCACAAGATCCCCTGCATCAAATCCTTTGCACAAGACCCCTGCACAAGATTCTTTCATAAGATCCCCTGCACAAGACCCCTGCATAAGATCCCTTTATAAGAATTCCTACACGAAATCCTTACATAAGATTCCCTGCACAAGATCCCTGCATGAGATCCTTGCACAAGATCCCTGCATAAGCCCCAGCACAAGATCCTTTGCCCAAGATCCCTGCATAAAATCCTTTGCGCAAGATCCCTTCAAAAAGCCGCCAGCGCAAGACTTCCTGTTCGCAATCCCCTGTATAAGACCCCTGATGCGGTTTTGCGTTAGTGTGCGAGTTTTAGAATGCTCAGTTGTTTGTCTGGGATTCTCCCACATTTTCTTAGTTTTTCGCTAATTTCTTACATTTTTGTGAAAAAATAACATTCAAATTACTTGAAACAAGTGATTTTCCAAAATATAGTGACGAAAAACTAGTGAAAACAGTTCAAAACATGATTGAAATCTAGAAAAAACCGAAAAAACGAATTATAACCTAACTTTGAAATGTCAAATGGACTCCGATATTTTACTTCGAAAATTGGGCCTAAGTTATCAAATAGGGCTTCGAAATCGGTAAAACTTTGTTGCCTGATTCATGTGCAAGTAGTCTTCAGTGATTTTTACTCGAAATTAAGTCAATTTTTAATAATTTTAACGCAATCAAAATACACCAATAACTCCCTGATAGTTCGTCTGTTAAATCAGCATTTGTCGTAACTTCCTTTTGACAACTTTTCAGGAGACGAAATTTACAGTTCAGCATTATTTTTCTTAAAAATGAGCCCCGAATGCGATACTTTTGAGTCAAAATAATAAAAGTGGCACTAATAAACTATAAGTTAACTTGAGAAAATCTTTATAAAATGATTTAAAAGCTGAGATATTGAGATATATGTTAGAAGAAACACAGTAATATTTTATCGTAACTTGCATCGTTTATAAAGCCGTAACTTCTAATGTATGGAGATCTTGGAAGTTACGACAATTTTCAAAAACGCATTATATCAATTTTAATTAGGGTGAAAGGAACGTCTATTGACACTTTAAGAATTCGTGTCAGCACCTATTGACACCCTACTCTGTACCATTTGAGATATGAATTTTGAACATCTCTGTTTATAGTAAAAGGTATATTAAAGAAAAAACGTTATGTTACTCATATTTTACTAGATACATTAAATAAATTTCAATATTTTGACAAAAGTGTCAATAGGGGTTCCCTGTCGAACAGACGTTCCTCCGACCCTACTCTAGTGATAATGAGTGCCCTTATTTCACTAAATTAGTCAATTAAACTGTGGTCATTGTCACTAAAAGCTTTTATTTCATAAATTTTATTTAATAAATTTTGTGCGCCACATCGCTTGTTTTGTTTTGAAATAATGACAGATGGGCAGGGATTTTTCCTCACTTTATTCTCACAAATATCGAATTAAAATGATTTAATGTTGCATTATTCGCACTGTCTTTGGATATATGGAAGAGTTTGTGAACGTTTTAATGAGAAATATTAAATTTTTGCTGCAAATTACAAGCCACGCAAGCGAGCTAAAAAAGTTACGGCAAATGCTGATTAGAGCAAATTTTGTATGAAAATTTGTCGTAACTTCCCCAAAAATGGAAGTTACGACAAATTCTGATAAATTTTTATTAATTAAGGGCACTTACAATAATTTTTGTTTAAAATAATTTTTAATGGGCCTATAAATGTTTCTTTTTCTCAAGTGAGTTTAATAAACAAAATTACGCCGATTCTAAATATGTATATATCCCAAAATCGCAAAAATGATGTTACGACAAATGCTGATTTAACTGACGAGTTAACTCCCGGACGGACTTTATGCAAGAATGGAGCCTTGTGATTCTTTCGATCATCTAAAATAGGTTTTCAGTAATTTCAACGAGAAATTAAGTGATTTTTGTGTAGTTTTGAATGATACAAAATACGTGAATAACTCCCGGATAGTTCATTCCCTGACGTTTTTTTTTCTACAAGATTGAGGCTGAGTTGCACAGTTAATCGTGATTAAATGTTGGAAAAGTAAATCTCTGGATAAACTCATAAAAGTTTCTAGTGATATAAACCAGAAATTTAGTAATTTCTGCAGTTTTAAATGACTCATAATACATGAAGAACCACCAGATAGCTACCTCCTGAACGATTTTTTCTTCCAGAAATGGTGTATATTCAGAGCGGCAATGAGTTCGAACTATAATAAAAAGTAGACAAGACAACTTATTTGGAATTTTATGATTCTCGATAGGGTTGAAAGTTTGTAAACGATACCAATAGACTTATGAAAGCCGCAAATCGAAAAAATAGTGAGGAATACTTGGAAATTTCCACTAGTTTTTGTTTGTTTACATTCTCCCCGCATTGGCAGAGACATCAACTGATTAATTCTATTCCGAAAAAGCACAGACATCAGCGCCATCTTTTCTTCAACACTTGTGGTGGATATGGATAACCATTTTTTGGTTATCGAAGCTTTCAAAAATGGTTTCCGAATCTTTCGCAAAATGCCCCATAGCAAAAGAAAGCGGAATAGGAATAACAAGCGAAAAAATCCTCGGAATTTTCCACTATTTGCCTTAAAAAATTCCATAGGAATTTTCCATAATAGGTTCCAAGGAAAATTTAATGGATTTATGCTGGATTTTTCATATAGAATACATCCATGGAAATGCTCGTGGAATTTATGTGGATTTTTCCACCAAAATAAAATGGAGAAAAAATGAAGCTGTCATATGCACCTCGTGATTTTACTTCCGAATATTAAAGAAATAGCAAAGATTACGAGGATTATAATATGTTTTACTAAATCAGCAATAACGAATTAACACTTAAGCAATAAAAAAATATTTTGTAAAAAAAAATAATTTTTTCGAAAATATTTATTAATTAACATAAAAACAGTATTATTTTAGGTTGGCGACCTATTTAATGTAATCACTTCATTATTATCTACACGAAACGCAGTGTCGCATAATTAATTATTATAATTGCCACATGAATCACTAGAAATGTTTGCGGAAGGTTTGGAAACAAATTCTAAAAGTTGCCGCAACACCATTTTATTTGTTTGACATTTCAGAAAACTAGTGGAAAAATCCATATAAAACAATATGGAAAGATAGTGGAAATTTCCATATGTTTTTTCCAGCTTATCCCGCGGACGTTTCACGTGTGAGTTTCCATATAAATCTTCCGCGGAATACCGCGGAATTTAACGCTGGAATTCCAGCATGTTGTACTAGTAAATTCCATGGAGCACTATGATTTCCATGGAATTTCCGGCTTTAAATTCCATAGGAAAACTTAGTGGAATTTTAGCGTCAAATTCCAGCGAATTTAGCCATTTGGACGCAAGTTTTCCATTGGAATTTTTGCGGAATTTTGCTATGGGGTGGTTTCCGAATCTTTCGCAAAATGGTTTCAGAAAGCTCGGGTAAAAATTTCTCCTAGCTCTGTGGGCACACTCAGCAGGGATAGTAAGTAGGTATAGTAAGAAGGAAAAGCAAAGAAGGAATGTGTAAACTATAGAAAAACACAGTAATAAGGTGATTTACTTGTCTGAAAGGTGACTTCCACTGTCGACTGTGGCATTTGAATTGGCAACTGGACTTCCATCTGGCGATGCCACCTTCATACGCTCAATCTGTCGAATGGCACTTGACAGCTTCAGCTGCAACGTATCCCTTTCTTCCAGTAACCTCGTGAGCTCTAGCGTCAGCTCTTCGCATCTCATGTCACGCTGGTGCAATGTATAGAGGGCCAGATCGAGATCTGTGCGCGGTGGAACGTCCCCAGTTGAGGTAGGTGGAGTTTTGATGAGTTTCGGCTGCACCAGAGCCATATTGCTTGTGGCTGAGTGCCCAAAGGGATCCAACTGAGCAGAGAGAGCTGCATATTCTGCACTCCGAATGGCCAGTTGCTCCTTCAGTGTCACCAGCTCCAATTCCTGACTCTCCAGAGCATTCTGCATATTGGCCATCATGTCAGCAATTCCAGCTGGAACATGTTCAGCAGAAACGGTTTCTTTCGGTGGACTGTCTTCCTTCGGAGGATTAGCTAACATTTCCTGCCTTAGGGCTTCTTCCCTGGCAGCAAAGTCTGCTTCAACTGTTGCTAGATGTGCTTTCCAACTCTCCGCAATGCTGTTTCCACGCTCTTCCAGAGCCTCTTGCCATTTCCTATTGGCTTCTTCAAAGGCTGCCTCCCTCGTAGCCTTGTCCTGCTTGAGCGTTTCCAGTTCCAATTTCAACTGTTCCAAGAATTGTGCAGACTTTTCAGCCAGTTGAGCTTGTTCCCTGATGGTTCTCAGCTCAGTACTGAGATGAGTTCTTTCCTCTTGAAGTTCCTGCACCATCTTCTGCAGTTCCTCAAACTTGGCAGTATCTGCGGACTTCTCAGTTTCCTGTGCACTAAGTTTTCCATGTTCAAGCGTCAACTTCTCCAGATGATCTTTAATCCCAGCCGATTCCATTCGGAACTGATCAATTTGCAAAACAAACTGCTCTGCTTCATCCTCCATATGCGAAATCTTATCACTTAGTTCGGAAATCTTTGCATCTCTCTTAGAGATCTCTTCCTGCAGAGCTTGAACTTCCTCACTCAGTCCCTCCTTCGTTTCATCTTCATCCAGAGTGTTCCATGCATCATTCTGCTTCTCTTCCATTGCCTGCAACTGAAGTGTCAGTGCCTTGATCTGACTTCTGTACATTTCAACTTGAGAATCTTGTTGTTCCTTCAAGTCAACAAATCTATCATTGCTGGCACTTAGAACTTCAACACGTTTCGTTAGATTCTCCACTTCAGTTGTCATTTGCTTCCTCTCCGCAACTAACTTCGCCTCGAGACTCTTCACCTGATCCCTCAGTTCCTCCTGTATCGCCAAATCCAAATCCAAACTCGACTGACTAGATCTCTCGAAGCTTTCGCATTTGCTTCGGTACTCCTTAAGTTTCTTCAGCATCTTCTCCGATTTCTGCCTTGTTTGACTGATTTCATCCTTCAAAGATTGCTTCTCGGCTTCGAGATCTTGTATTCGATCTTCGTACATTTGAAGTTTCACTTCAATCTGAGACGTCTGCGAAAGGAGAGAAGGTGGAGCGGCTGTTTGATTCTGATGTTCCTGTTCGAGGACAGCTTCCTCTGCACTCCATCCCCATCCGTCATCTTCCTGTCCTGCCAGATCGACCTCTCCCTCCGTTTTCGGATGACAAATATACGCCGTCTTCGGTATGATCAATTCCTCGACAACGGGCGCCCTGTTTTCATATTCGTCGTCCGCAGCTCCCTGAATCACAGGTTGATCGAAGAAGTCAATACTCGTTGCGTCCTCGGCAAAGAACTTAGCTCCCATGAAGGATGGAATGTTTTGCGGAGCTGCATCAACATCAACCTTTTCTTCCTTTGCAACGGCAACCGCTTCGGTTGACGGTGCATGCGTTCGTCTTTCAGGAGGTTCCTTGAAAGACTTCAACTCCGCTTCAAGCGTCTCTTTTTCAATTCTCACTCTATCGAGGACACTCTTGATGGAATTCACCTCACACTCATGACTCATCCTCAGAGCCTGATTCTCCTGTCGCAGATTCTCAATTTCCGTCTGATCTTGAACTACTTGCATTCGCAGTTCTTGCGTTTCCAGTTGATCATGATTCAGGGTTTCATTTTGCATCTTTGCCCAGGAATAATCCCGTTCCAGATCATTCCGAATCTGCTCCAGTGAATTCAAATTCTCCCTGAGATTCATGATCTCATCCTGAAGTTCGGAATTTTCATCTCTGGTACGCTCAAGCATTTCCTGAAGTATCTTCTTCTCTCCTTCGATCTTCTGAAGCTGATTGCTTGATTCCACTTCGAGATCATCAATCTCCTGAGTCTTCTCCCGAAGTCTCCTCTCAAAGTCCTCCTGGACCTTTCGCATATCACCCATTTGATTCTCAATCTGTTGACACAGGAACCCATATTCACTCTCCTGCATCTCTGTCTTCTTCTGGGACTCTACATTTTCCTGTTCAAGGATTTGAAGACGATTCTCCAGGGCTTTCTTCTCAGCTGTCAGCTCGGCAATTGTTTCTGCCAGTTCCATCTTTTCCGTATGAGTGTTCTGAAGTTTTTCTGCAATGATTTCATCATTTGCCGAAAGTGTTGCTAGTCTCTGCAGTAGTTTATCTTCATTCTCTGAGAATTCTGCTTGACTCTCCCTCAACTGATCACCCAGAATATTATTCTTCTTCTCCAGTGAATTCCTTCGGGCTTCAATGTAGCTAATACCTTCTTCGAGTTTATTGATTCTCGTACTGAGACTGGCATTTTCATTTTCTCTATCTTCAATGTACATTTGATGCTCTGTTATCTTAGCTTCCAAGGAACTTATCATCTCCAGGTACCTCTGTTCTTTGTCTGCAAATGCTTCTTGAGTCTGTCTTGCGTATTCTTGGTAACTTCTGTGTGCCTCCTCCAAGGACTCTTTCAATTTATTGGCGTCTTCTTTCAGTGAATCGACATTTGAAGACTTCTGCAGAAGATCCGTTACTTCCTGTTGAAGTTTTAGCACCTTTATGTCTCTTTCCTTCACTTGATTCTGCCACATCTCGATTTCTTGGGGAGGAATACGGGTTTCTTGAATTTCCTGGATGACCCTTCCTCTGGCGTCAACTTCGTGTTGAAGTGATTCTATCTTCTCCGAAAACTGCTTTTCACGATCATTGACTTCTTGCATAAGCTTCTGCATCTGAAGATCCCGCTCTTGCAACAGATTTTGAAGTTTCTCCATTTCTTCTGGTTGAATGAGGGTCTCCTGAAGTTCTTGGACGACTCGTCCTCTGGAGTCCACTTCATTTTGAAGCGTTTCAATCTTCTGGGCGAGTTTCGCTTCGCGATCTTTGACTTCTTGCATAAGCTTCTGCATCTGGAGCTCTCTGTCCTTCAGCAGATTCTGAAGTTTCTCCATTTCTTGTGGTTGAATGAGGGTCTCCTGAAGTTCTTGGACGACTCGTCCTCTGGAGTCCACTTCATTTTGAAGGGCTTCAACCTTCTGGGAGAGTTTCGCTTCGCGATCTTTGACTTCTTCCCGAAGCGTTTGCAACTGGACATCTCTGTCCTTCAGCAGATTTTGGAGTTTCTCCATTTCTTGTGGTTGAACTAGGGCCTCCTGAAGTTCTTGGACGACTCGTCCTCTGGAGTCCACTTCATTCTGAAGCGTTTCAATCTTCTGGAAGAGCTTCGCTTCGCGATCTTTAGCTTCTTCCCGAAGCGTTTGCAACTGGACATCTCTGTCTTTTAGCAGATTCTGAAGTTCCTCGACGACTGCACCTTTAGCGACCAGTTCATTTTTCATGTCATCAATCTTCCTAGAGAATTCTATCTTCTGATCTTGAAGAACTTTCTGCATTTCGGATAATTCAGCTTGATGAATTTCCGTTACGGACGACAACTTTAGAACAGCCTCGTCGTAGTCCTTTCGGATGACGTCATTCTCTTCGCTCCTCTTGATGACTTCACCTTCCAAATCTGTACACTGTTGGGTTTTCTTTTTCAGATTTGCAGCGAATTTCTTCAATTTTTCGAGCTGTTCTCGCCTTTTGGCTTCGGAGTCCATTACTTTGTCTTCTAGTTCCTGAATTCTCTTCTCGAGACCGATTTTGACGTCATCCGTAGCATTGGCAACACGGGCATTCTTCTGTTCAACCTCAGCTAGCTGCCGTCGGAGTTGATCTACCAGCCTCTTCAGTTGATCATTGCCATGAGTCGCTTGATGCAACTGATCCGTTGCTGTTTGATGCAGATCCCTGAGATAGGTGATCTCGTCATCTTTGTCGAGGACTTGAGAATTCTTCTCCTCGAGCGTTGCATAGAGTTCCATGATTTGTCGATTAACCGTCTCGATCGTTTCATTCTTCAAGGTAACTTCCATCTCCAATTGAGCGATTTTGTCCACATGGACACTCATATCTGATCCTTGGGCTTCGACTGTGGTCAAGACGTTATCAAGATTCACCAATTTCTCCTTCAAATTGTTGTTTTCTTCACTCAAATTGTGATTCTCATCGAGTTTCTCATTGAACTCCGCTTTGAGCTGTTGCAGTTGATTCTCTAGATTTTCAACGCTTCTCTTTGACGTTTGAACGAGATCTTCAAGTTCCGTTGCCTTCTTCTCGGCATCATTCCTCTCAGATTCTGCATCCTTTACTTGTTGTTCGAGTTCCTCGATCTTTTCGACGTACTGCTGATGGATTTCTCGGCGTTCACTTGTAAACATCTCAATTTTATTCATCAACTCCGAACTTTCTTCACGAAGCTTCATCAAACTGTCACTGAGCTCTTCGCCAATGAGACCAGTTTCCTGTTGTTCCATTTCTAGCTGTTCCTGTTGCGTGAGATTCTCTACGATCTCCAAGGATTCCACCGAGCTGACGTTCTTAATACTGAGTTTGTCGATCTTTTCGAGGAGTTCTTGCTTCTCCGCTGACGATTGATCGAGCTTGATCAGAAGTTCCTGCTTCTCTTCATCGAGCTTCTGCATCTTCTGCTTCAGTTCTTCGTTGCGTTCGATCAGGCCTTCCACCTCCCGTATCAGGGATTCCTTGTCAGCAGCGTACTGTTCAATTGTCTCCTCGAGTTCTATGCTGTCAATCTGCGAGGAGACACTGATTCCCTGGCAAGGTTCACTCCTCACTGGTGCTGTCTTCAGAGCCTCAAGCTCTTCCCTTACCTTTGCAACTTGGTCAACCAAATCGATCTTCTGCTCTTCGAGCAGTTGGATGGCAGCAACTTGATTCTGACACGTTGCCTCTAGAGTCTTCAATTGCTTTCCAGCTCCGGCATCATCCATAGGTTCGCTCCTACCCTTCGTCTTCTGCCGCAACTTTTCATTCTCCTCCGACAACTCCAACACTTTTTGATGGATGTCCGACGTCTTCCGGAACGCATCAACCTGCTTCTGGAGTTGCTTCATCTTCAGCTTCATCTTGATCTGACTCTTGTTGACGTCATCCAACTGCGTTCGGAGTTTCGCAGCTTCCTGGTCACCTTCCTCGCTGCGATCGCTCGCGAACAGAGGTTTAGGTCCGGAAGCCTTCATCTTCTCCTGCAGCACAGAAAAGTTCGCCGATAGAACATTACACTCGACCGTTTTCTGCATCAGAGACTCCTCCAACTTCTGGATTTTCTCTTCATTGGCACGAAACTGAGCTAGGAAGTCCTCAGCAGACTGTCCGCTGTCATCTTTCGGCAAAAAAGCGTGCAGTCGATCAATTTCTTCCTCCAAATGCACCTTCTCCCCCGTCAACTGCTCAACTCTCGCCTGAAGATTCACCATTCCTTCTCCCTGCGCCGACAATTCAGCATTCTTCACAGTAAGATCATACCTCGTTGTTTCCAGGATGTCATTAACTTCCTGCAAATTCGTTATTTCTTGCCCTTTCTCCTCCAATTGCTTCTTCAACTCCTCAATTTCCCCATTCAACTGTTTTTCCTTCTCCACAAAGGCCTCCTGCATCTTGAACATCTCCACCTTTGTGTCCTCCAGTAGATTCACCGTCGAATGCGTCTTCTGGGACAAACTCTCTGACATCAGCGTAACCGCTTGGGTTCTCGCATCAATGACACTCTCCTTCTCTCTCAGATTCTCCTCCAGATCCAGAATTCGATGTTGCAACTGCTGAATCTCTGTCGTATGATTGCAAGTCATATTCGTAGCACTTTCACGATACCTCTCAACTTCGTGCTCAAGATTCCGGATCTTCCGACGCAATTCCGCTTCGGCAGAATGCGCCGGAGTTTCCGGTCGACTGGCTGCAAAGATGGACAAATCACTAGTGGATCTGCCTAACTCTGTGGATCTTTCCAGCGACAGCTGGGTCGTGTCGAATTTCGCTTTGAGCTGCGTCACCATCTCCTCAATATCTCTCTTGCTGCTCTCTCGTTCAGCCATCCGTTGCCGATTCTCCTCCATCTGACGTCGCAGCAGTTGAATTTTTTCGCTGCCCGGTGTCTCGGAACGAGACTTTGGTCGGCTCTGGCTGACATCGTGACTTTCCTCGATGATCGGACAATCGAATGCTGAAAGACACAAAAAAAACAATCGTTGCTAGATCAAAAAATATCTAGCAGTAATCGAATTTTCCTTCAAGAAAATTTTTAATTTCAATATTACGCCTTTAAAATTGATTTCAAAAGTATCAATAAATAAGAAAAAAACAAATTATAATAAAATATTTCATAATAAATAATTAATAGTAATAAAATAAATAAAATGTGGCGCCAAATATTCGCAAAACAGCCTTAGAGGCGACACACAAAATTCCCTGAGGAAATTCAAATGATTTGACGGTCAAATAGCGCATTTACATCTAAGGTAAAATTCATGCGAGCAACTGATACACCGGCGAAAGACATTGAGCATTGAGGCCATTTACACCGCCGGATTGGATTGAGATTAAATTGTCTCAAAATCGGCTTTGAGACAATACTCAGTATCCGAAATCCGATTTTGGAACAGTTCAATCCCAATCTAATGCGGCGGTGTAAATAGCCTCATTGAGGCGCTATGGAATGCAAAAGCAAGCTGGACTGGAGATTAAAGCAAGTCATGCTCACATTTTTCACACGAAAAACGTAATTCACAAGGCAAATCGCACTTCAGATCAAATGTGCAAATCACCACTAACGTGAATCAACACAATATTCAATGAATATTTAATAATATAACTCAAAAACAGCAAGGAAAGATTGTTATTAGTTCACCACAGCTAAATAAGACTGAAGTAAACACGAAATTCTGTCATATTTCTCGTAAGCAATTGCTCACACTGAATTTTCAATAAAATAGTTTTAACTCAAATCATATTCAAAATTTAACGTATTTAGTGTTAAAATTTTCCAAATAGAATAAATATTTAGTTAGAATTCATTATTCATTAAATGTTGGAGTAAAAATCCATAATTTTAATCAATTTAATTTTAGTGTACTATTTTACCCTCAAAGTGTCCAAATTTAGAAATTGTTCAAAAATATGAGCCTTTCCCCTAATAAACTAAAATTTCTTTCATCGAAATAGTTTCAGAAATATCGAAAATGCAGTCCGGTCAAGATATATTTGATTATAGCTCAGGTCAGGGAACATCAAGGGAGGAGTGCGATCCACCGTTGGAAAGGTCTCGATTACAGCTACAACATACTAAAATTTAAAGAAAAAGCATCTAGTTTTCGAGATTGAATTTGCGAAAATCGTTTTTCCAGCAGACTTTTAATTAAATCTGATGATATTGACGGGTCAGAAGAGTTGTAATATTTCACGAGACTTTTCCAAAGTACTAAAAGTTTTTAAATTCTGACAATTAGAAGCAGAGATATCGTCAGTTGGATCAGCATTTGTCGTAACTTTCTCAGCGCCTCATCAGCACTTCTTGTATAGTGTGTGTATTTCCATGGTGTTAGAAGAAGTGCTGATGAGGCGCTGAGAAAGTTACGACAAATGCTGATCCAACTGACGATATGGCCATTTGAAAATCAAATTTTTGATCCCTTATAGTTCGGGTCAGGGAGTTGAGGGGGGACTTAAATATTTTAAAATCGAGAACTCTTAGGCCCGGCTATATCATACTAAAATTTGAGATTGATCGACGTCATAGGGGCTGAGTTATTGAGCAAAACAAACTTTAGGGGTATCCAAAAATGGGTTGTTGGGGTAGTCTGACATTACTTACTAACTGCTTGTCGATATCTCTCTTCGTTCTCTCTTCAGAAGTGTTTGTACTCCGGACGGATCGGGACAAACGGAAAGGGACGGATGGGACAAGACAGGACGGGACGGACGAGACAGGACGAGACGGGTAGAACAGGACGGGACGTATAGAACGGAACGGGACGTGACGGACGGAACGAGACGGGTAGAACGCCACGGACGACACAGGACGAGAAGAACTGGACGGGACGGGATGGAACAAGGGAGAATGGGACGAACGGAACGCACGGGACAGGGCGGGACGTCCAAAATCAATTTTTAGTGCACATGATCACATGATATTCGTGATCAATGAGTGCCAAAACGTGTAGATCCAAAATTTGGGCTTAATTTCACGAATTTGGATTTCACCTCGGACCACAAAAGCTGGGATTGTAATGTAGGGAATCTCAGCTAACAACCCGATTGAGTTAGAAATACAGTACCTCCCTGAAGCTGGCCGAAGGCCAGCCGAATGCGGGTTTGTGACTTGGCTAAGAAAAACCGTTGCAAATTCAAATATTTTTTTTGTGTCTTGACTAAAAAACACTGAGAAAAATTAAAATAAATGCAGGAAAATGAAATGAAAATTCAGGAAAAACTTCATTTAAATGAAAATTAAGGTGCGTGTCTTGGCTAAAATAAAATATTTTCTCTCATATTTTCCAATATTTTCTTTCAAAACATAATTCATAAAGATACAAATTTCAAACAAAATATCCTGATCCACTTAATTGATACCACTAGGTAGGAGTTGAAAAAACTCAGTAATAATCACATTTACATGTATTTTCATAAATCCAATGAAGAAAATTAGCAAACACATCAAAGAATCAATTTCCTCAATTTTCTCCTACGGGGTTGCTGGAGATGTGACATCCCAAAATAAATAGCCCACTTCATCCTGAACATGATCTACCATGCGTCATGTGCGAAGGAATTCTGACTTCCGGTTTATGAGCCCATGACTCTGACCCATGTAAGAAAAACTCAATGAGAATCTATTTCTACTAAATAGTTAATTCTTCCAATTTTCTCCTACGGGGTTGCTGCAGATGTGACATCCCAAAATAAATAGCCCACTTCATCCTGAACATGATCCACCATGCGTCATATGCGAAGGAATTCTGACTTCCGGTTTATGAGCCCATGACTCTGACCCATGTAAGAAAAACTCAATGAGAATTAATTTTTACTAAATAGTTAATTCTTCCAATTTTCTCCTACGGGGTTGCTGGAGATGTGACATCCCAAAATAAGTAGCCCACTTCATCCTGAACATGATCTACCATGCGTCATGTGCGAAGGAATTCTGACTTCCGGTTTATAAGCCCATGACTCTGACCCATGTAAGAAAAACTCAATGAGAATCTATTTCTACTAAATAGTTAATTCTTCCAATTTTCTCCTACGGGGTTGCTGCAGATGTGACATCCCAAAATAAATAGCCCACTTCATCCTGAACATGATCCACCATGCGTCATATGCGAAGGAATTCTGACTTCCGGTTTATGAGCCCATGACTCTGACCCATGTAAGAAAAACTCAATGAGAATTAATTTTTACTAAATAGTTAATTCTTCCAATTTTCTCCTACGGGGTTGCTGGAGATGTGACATCCCAAAATAAGTAGCCCACTTCATCCTGAACATGATCTACCATGCGTCATGTGCGAAGGAATTCTGACTTCCGGTTTATGAGCCCATGACTCTGACCCATGTAAGAAAAACTCAATGAGAATCTATTTCTACTAAATAGTTAATTCTTCCAATTTTCTCCTACGGGGTTGCTGCAGATGTGACATCCCAAAATAAATAGCCCACTTCATCCTGAACATGATCCACCATGCGTCATATGCGAAGGAATTCTGACTTCCGGTTTATGAGCCCATGACTCTGACCCATGTAAGAAAAACTCAATGAGAATTAATTTTTACTAAATAGTTAATTCTTCCAATTTTCTCCTACGGGGTTGCTGGAGATGTGACATCCCAAAATAAGTAGCCCACTTCATCCTGAACATGATCTACCATGCGTCATGTGCGAAGGAATTCTGACTTCCGGTTTATAAGCCCATGACTCTGACCCATGTAAGAAAAACTCAATGAGAATCCATTTCTACTAAATAGTTAATTCTTCCAATTTTCTCCTACGGGGTTGCTGCAGATGTGACATCCCAAAATAAGTAGCCCACTTCATCCTGAACATGATCTACCATGCGTCATGTGCGAAGGAATTCTGACTTCCGGTTTATAAGCCCATGACTCTGACCCATGTAAGAAAAACTCAATGAGAATCCATTTCTACTAAATAGTTAATTCTTCCAATTTTCTCCTACGGGGTTGCTGGAGATGTGACATCCCAAAATAAGTAGCCCACTTCATCCTGAACATGATCTACCATGCGTCATGTGCGAAGGAATTCTGACTTCCGGTTTATAAGCCCATGACTCTGACCCATGTAAGAAAAACTCAATGAGAATCCATTTCTACTAAATAGTTAATTCTTCCAATTTTCTCCTACGGGGTTGCTGCAGATGTGACATCCCAAAATAAATAGCCCACTTCATCCTGAACATGATCCACCATGCGTCATATGAGAGATCGACGCCGAGAAATTTTCGGCGGCTGCGGCTAAAATTTTAAAAATGTCTACGGCTCGCTGCGCGCCGGCGCGCCAGCCGAGGATATCGGCTGCGGCTCAACCAGGCGCGCCGGATTTTTTTCATATTTTTCGATTACAACCACTATTATACACCGATTGTCCTCAAAATTAGAATATTTTTTGCTAGAATTACAAAATTATAAATAGAAAACGTTTAGTAGCAATCAAAGCTTTTAAAGGAAAACCTATCAATTTTAGAATTGAGCATGACATTTGCCTATTACTAATAAAAAAACGCACAATAAAGTAAAAGGTGAATTTCATTGGCATGTGATAAGGAAAATAATTTTATCTGAATGGCAAAATGTCCGAAAATTTCCCAAAATGGGGCAAATTGAAACAAAACTGAAATTATTTCAGAAGAGAACAAAAAATGCATTTTTACTTACTCCAAAATATTTGTAATCAGGAAACATTGGACAAAACTTATCAAAACTGACATTTAACTTTTTAGATGAGCTCTTCGAAAACATGAGATATATTCACTTAGCATAGAAAATTTACTGCTTTACAACTTCCGAAAATATGATTTTCGAGTCATTTTATATCGATTCTCAAATGTACTGCGGAAAATATTGTTGTGATGTGTAACTTATTACATTTTTCTCTTGACAAAATGTTCAATTGATATAATTTTACAAAAAATATATATTCTACAATTTCGAGATGTTCTTCTACTTTACACTTCTACTTTAGAATTTTAATGCGATTCACATTGATGATCGCTAATAAACATACTAAGGAGTAATTTGCAAATTTGAATTACTAAATATTTAGGATTTGATCTACCCAAAATCTTTTCTAAATAGGATTGAATTAATTTCAATAGAATATGGTGGTAGATTTATTGAAAATCTGAAGATAGAAATTCTTAGTGATTTTTAGTAATTAATATTTGATTTCATCTCCTCATAATGTAAATTATTTATTAGAGCAGTAGCCTTAATATTTTATATATTTAGGATTTACTTCAGAACTTTTGTAAGATAAATACTAGAAACCATCTGAGTTGATTGTAGAAGCACTTCACCTAATTTTGGAAATTCCATGATTGATTTTAGAGGTTCTCTTAAATCAATTAGAAAACACTGGAATATGACCACTCATCACAAATACACTTGATTTTAGAAGTTTTCAGTTTGATTTTTATAAGTTTCCCAGAGTCAATCTAAAAACAAGTTTATTTATTTATTTATTAGTTTTGAGCATGAGCTCTGAGGATGTTTTTACAACATCATACTACCTTGAGCTGTGCGACTTTTTTAAACATATTATTGATCCTATTATAGTGGAGCTGTGGCTCTTTTGTGCAAAATCTTAACTTTTTAATATTTAAGAAATGTGGGCTTATTAATTTGACAACCAAAAAGTGACATTTAAAATTCCCGTAATGCATGGTTTTTACGACATGTTATTTGCCAATACTTTTTTTTGTAAAATTATTCCACTATTCTTTTACTAAATTTAATCCTTTTTAGTATAGATTTAAGGTTTTAGAATTAGAAATTTCTTAGATGAGTAAAAACAGATAAATTGGCTCATCCGCAAAAGGATTGCTTTTAAAAATCCTTTTTTGAATTAAAGTTTCTCTTTATGTAGTAGGGTAAAATAACGTAATTTGGAACATGATCCAAATGGAAATTCTTCACAACTCCATATAAAAATATAAAATTTTTCATTAATAAACACAGTACTAAATTTCCATTTACAATAATTTCTCTGTTGCAATCTTATTATCGGATTCTTCGTGTTCCAGATAAATCTAAATTCCATTCACATTAATAAGTTTTAGTTCAGGGGCATCTCGACATTAATTTTTCCATACGTTTTTGTATAAAGGCACTGTAACCTAAAGGTAAGTTTTTTCTTACGGAGAATTGACTTATCACTTTGATATATTTCGAAATTGTGCGTTTAAAGCTATCTAAATATACATATTTCATAATATTCGCCGAAAATACAAGAATTACGAGCAAATTTGTTTAAGATGCGATGCAATATATGTGCAAAATTTTTACAAAGAAAAGTGAAAAATAGTTTTACTAAATATTAGGTTTGATGGTCCGCTGTTCTAATTAAAAATGTTCCTATTTTTGGGTCAGGCTCTGAATTGATTTATTTTACCCTGTCATGATTCTTTTGCTTAATAAGTTTACTTTTACTATTAAAATCGGATATTCCGACCAACTGTTTCTACAAAAAAAATATCAACAAATTATGAGGTGTTTTAAAAATAAATAAACTTGTTTTTAGATTGACTCTGGGAAACTTATAAAAATCAAACTGAAAACTTCTAAAATCAAGTGTATTTGTGATGAGTGGTCATATTCCAGTGTTTTCTAATTGATTTAAGAGAACCTCTAAAATCAATCATGGAATTTCCAAAATTAGGTGAAGTGCTTCTACAATCAACTCAGATGGTTTCTAGTATTTATCTTACAAAAGTTCTGAAGTAAATCCTAAATATATAAAATATTAAGGCTACTGCTCTAATAAATAATTTACATTATGAGGAGATAAAATCAAATATTAATTACTAAAAATCACTAAGAATTTCTATCTTCAGATTTTCAATAAATCTACCACCATATTCTATTGAAATTAATTCAATCCTATTTAGAAAAGATTTTGGGTAGATCAAATCCTAAATATTTAGTAATTCAAATTTGCAAATTACTCCTTAGTATGTTTATTAGCGATCATCAATGTGAATCGCATTAAAATTCTAAAGTAGAAGTGTAAAGTAGAAGAACATCTCGAAATTGTAGAATATATATTTTTTGTAAAATTATATCAATTGAACATTTTGTCAAGAGAAAAATGTAATAAGTTACACATCACAACAATATTTTCCGCAGTACATTTGAGAATCGATATAAAATGACTCGAAAATCATATTTTCGGAAGTTGTAAAGCATTAAATTTTCTATGCTAAGTGAATATATCTCATGTTTTCGAAGAGCTCATCTAAAAAGTTAAATGTCAGTTTTGATAAGTTTTGTCCAATGTTTCCTGATTACAAATATTTTGGAGTAAGTAAAAATGCATTTTTTGTTCTCTTCTGAAATAATTTCAGTTTTGTTTCAATTTGCCCCATTTTGGGAAATTTTCGGACATTTTGCCATTCAGATAAAATTATTTTCCTTATCACATGCCAATGAAATTCACCTTTTACTTTATTGTGCGTTTTTTTATTAGTAATAGGCAAATGTCATGCTCAATTCTAAAATTGATAGGTTTTCCTTTAAAAGCTTTGATTGCTACTAAACGTTTTCTATTTATAATTTTGTAATTCTAGCAAAAAATATTCTAATTTTGAGGACAATCGGTGTATAATAGTGGTTGTAATCGAAAAATATGAAAAAAATCCGGCGCGCCTGGTTGAGCCGCAGCCGATATCCTCGGCTGGCGCGCCGGCGCGCAGCGAGCCGTAGACATTTTTAAAATTTTAGCCGCAGCCGCCGAAAATTTCTCGGCGTCGATCTCTCATATGACTCATTGGCTCATAAACCGGAAGTCAGAATTCCTTCGCATATGACGCATGGTAGATCATGTTCAGGATGAAGTGGGCTATTTATTTTGGGATGTCACATCTGCAGCAACCCCGTAGGAGAAAATTGGAAGAATTAACTATTTAGTAGAAATGGATTCTCATTGAGTTTTTCTTACATGGGTCAGAGTCATGGGCTCATAAACCGGAAGTCAGAATTCCTTCGCACATGACGCATGGTAGATCATGTTCAGGATGAAGTGGGCTACTTATTTTGGGATATCACATCTCCAGCAACCCCGTAGGAGAAAATTGGAAAAATTAACTATTTAGTAGAAATGGATTCTCATTGAGTTTTTCTTACATGGGTCAGAGTCATGGGCTCATAAACCGGAAGTCAGAATTCCTTCGCACATGACGCATGGTAGATCATGTTCAGGATGAAGTGGGCTATTTATTTTGGGATGTCACATCTCCAGCAACCCCGTAGGAGAAAATTGGAAGAATTAACTATTTAGTAGAAATGGATTCTCATTGAGTTTTTCTTACATGGGTCAGAGTCATGGGCTTATAAACCGGAAGTCAGAATTCCTTCGCACATGACGCATGGTAGATCATGTTCAGGATGAAGTGGGCTATTTATTTTGGGATGTCACATCTCCAGCAACCCCGTAGGAGAAAATTGGAAGAATTAACTATTTAGTAGAAATGGATTCTCATTGAGTTTTTCTTACATGGGTCAGAGTCATGGGCTCATAAACCGGAAGTCAGAATTCCTTCGCACATGACGCATGGTAGATCATGTTCAGGATGAAGTGGGCTATTTATTTTGGGATGTCACATCTCCAGCAACCCCGTAGGAGAAAATTGGAAGAATTAACTATTTAGTAGAAATGGATTCTCATTGAGTTTTTCTTACATGGGTCAGAGTCATGGGCTTATAAACCGGAAGTCAGAATTCCTTCGCACATGACGCATGGTAGATCATGTTCAGGATGAAGTGGGCTACTTATTTTGGGATATCACATCTCCAGCAACCCCGTAGGAGAAAATTGGAAGAATTAACTATTTAGTAGAAATGGATTCTCATTGAGTTTTTCTTACATGGGTCAGAGTCATGGGCTCATAAACCGGAAGTCAGAATTCCTTCGCACATGACGCATGGTAGATCATGTTCAGGATGAAGTGGGCTATTTATTTTGGGATGTCACATCTCCAGCAACCCCGTAGGAGAAAATTGGAAGAATTAACTATTTAGTAGAAATGGATTCTCATTGAGTTTTTCTTACATGGGTCAGAGTCATGGGCTTATAAACCGGAAGTCAGAATTCCTTCGCACATGACGCATGGTAGATCATGTTCAGGATGAAGTGGGCTATTTATTTTGGGATGTCACATCTCCAGCAACCCCGTAGGAGAAAATTGGAAGAATTAACTATTTAGTAGAAATGGATTCTCATTGAGTTTTTCTTACATGGGTCAGAGTCATGGGCTTATAAACCGGAAGTCAGAATTCCTTCGCACATGACGCATGGTAGATCATGTTCAGGATGAAGTGGGCTACTTATTTTGGGATATCACATCTCCAGCAACCCCGTAGGAGAAAATTGGAAGAATTAACTATTTAGTAGAAATGGATTCTCATTGAGTTTTTCTTACATGGGTCAGAGTCATGGGCTTATAAACCGGAAGTCAGAATTCCTTCGCACATGACGCATGGTAGATCATGTTCAGGATGAAGTGGGCTACTTATTTTGGGATATCACATCTCCAGCAACCCCGTAGGAGAAAATTGGAAGAATTAACTATTTAGTAGAAATGGATTCTCATTGAGTTTTTCTTACATGGGTCAGAGTCATGGGCTTATAAACCGGAAGTCAGAATTCCTTCGCACATGACGCATGGTAGATCATGTTCAGGATGAAGTGGGCTATTTATTTTGGGATGTCACATCTCCAGCAACCCCGTAGGAGAAAATTGGAAGAATTAACTATTTAGTAGAAATGGATTCTCATTGAGTTTTTCTTACATGGGTCAGAGTCATGGGCTCATAAACCGGAAGTCAGAATTCCTTCGCACATGACGCATGGTAGATCATGTTCAGGATGAAGTGGGCTATTTATTTTGGGATGTCACATCTCCAGCAACCCCGTAGGAGAAAATTGAGGAAATTGATTCTTTGATATGTTTGCTAATTTTCTTCATTGGATTTATGAAAATACATGTAAATGTGATTATTACTGAGTTTTTTCAACTCCTACCTAGTGGTATCAATTAAGTGGATCAGGATATTTTGTTTGAAATTTGTATCTTTATGAATTATGTTTTGAAAGAAAATATTGGAAAATATGAGAAAATATTTTATTTTAGCCAAGACACGCACCTTAATTTTCATTTAAATGAAGTTTTTCCTGAATTTTCATTTCATTTTCCTGCATTTATTTTAATTTTTCTCAGTGTTTTTTAGTCAAGACACAAAAAAAATATTTGAATTTGCAACGGTTTTTCTTAGCCAAGTCACAAACCCGCATTCGGCTGGCCTTCGGCCAGCTTCAGGGAGGTAAAAACCTGTTAAAAAAATTGCTGAATGTTAATATTAAGACAGATTGCAATAAACGGTTGGTCCAAAAAAAAAAAAAAAAAAAAAAAAAAAATCTGACAACCCACATGTCATCGTGACATTGAGCAATTCTAGCAATGTGTCCTGGCTAAATCAGCGATTTCGAGTGGTTCTAGAAGTTTTAATTAGCAACTTTTCAATGAGAAAATTTTCTAGTGTGATAACACCGTTAAAACTAGTCAGATTGATCAAAGAAATATGGGAAAAATCTAAAGTTTTGGTAGCCAGAGTGTGTGCGAAGCCTGAAAATTTTCCCTTACATTAAATAAATTTAAGTATTTTAACGAGACTATCATCAAAGAGACGTTTCACAACCCGACTTCATAATTCAATTTATTAGCATAGTCAATTTTAAAAATTATCCCTCATATCAGTATAGGAAATTTTTCAATCTAGCTTTATCCAGTTAGTAGGGGTAAGCGCGCTACCTTCGGACGATTCAAGCTTTGAACAATTCAATTTTTTTCACTATGTTTCTTTACGGATTTTACTCATAGGTCTTTTCTGAAAATTTGAGGCATTATACTAGCTATTAAAATATAATATTACAATAGGCCAAATTAATTTATAACACATTGAAAAAAAATGAATTGTTCGAAGCTTAAATCGTAGCGTAAGCTAGTGTGCTTTCTCCTAAATTGTTTTACCTTCAATACTTTAAATCTGGGTAGGCAATTCTAAAAACATTTTCTATAGATAGAAAATGATATAATTTTTTACCGTCTTCTGATTGATTCTGCTATAGGTTTGAAGATAATTCCTTATGTGTCTGGCACACCATTTAGATCAGGAAAATTTCACATAATCGAAATTCAGATCCTTTTTTTCTTAAAAGCTTTGCATATGTCTATTCCACTCTTTCGGACTCTTCTTCTTCTTTTGAGCGTCATAATAAATTCAATTTAGTTCAATCTAATTTTGAGACCAAAAGAGTAGCATAGGCTTATACAAATCTTTTGAGAAAGAAAAAGACGCAAATTTTGATTTTATGAAATTATACCGAGCTAAAAGATGTGCCGAAAGCATTAGTACATGATTTGTAGAAAACACCATTCAAATTTTTCTGGGTGTTTCTTTTTAAATTGCGACACAACAACTTATATAGGCTCAAGTGTCTTATGTATTTCCAAAATAAACATAAGAATGAGAAAAAGAAACTGTGTTTTATAAACTTGCCGAAGGCGTGCAAGGAGCTTACTGAAGTGTCTATTTGAACGGAAATAACATACTCAATCATACTTTCGTGCCATTGAAGACACTTTTGGAAAATGGAGTGATGGTTTTTAAAGGAAAACCACACACTTATCAAAATATAGGGCCGTTGGTTTGTTTTTACTAAACATAGTGAAATGAATACATGTTTGCAAACATAACCTCGATACTTTGATTTATAATCACTGGTAAACTACCCCATCTACCACCGTATTTTCAATCCCATGTGTGTGCAAGGGGGGAAATAATTCAAAAGAGAGATGGAAAATCCACACGATAGGCATCTGCCACTGTCACACACATCCGCAATGAAGGTCGACGGTCTTGGGAAAATTCATCAATTCGCTCTCCCTATAAATTTATCATAAAATGATACACCAGTGGGGATGGTACTGTGTCAATCTCTAGTCCCAGCCACCCCTTCTTATTCAATCAACATGGCTGTATTGATGTGGAACAAACTTCAAAGTTACCTGTATAAATAGATTAATTACATGATATAGGTGGATTATGAGTGAAGGCAAAAATAAAATGAACAGTGCTATAAAAAAGTTTTGCAGAAATTATTGATAAAGTTATATCTTTCATAAAACCAATAAAATCTTGTAACTTTTTGTTGGATTCTTTCACATTTGAGTTCTTTGACATACTACTTTATTTTATAAAGAATGTCAAAAACTTATCGAGTAGTTTAAAAAAGGATTTGCTCAACAAAAAAATAAATAAAATTTAATGTAGACCCGAATGGTCCTATTGGTGTTATTTATAGTTTGATCTCTACACTGAGGAAAAAAAAGAAGGTGCGATTAACTTTTTTTCCTCATAACTTTAACACTTTTTAGGTGTAAAAATATATCAACATTTTTTAATGTTAATTTTACACCTTTTTAAGGGTAAAATTAACATGAAAAAGGGTAACTTTAACCCCCAATACACCTAAAAAGGGTAATATTTACACCGATTTTGGATCAATACTGCAGGGTGAAATTAACATTTCCGGAATGTTATTTTGACTTTTTCGGATTTCTCTCACTCAGAGCATTTTATTTTTCTTAATGCTTTAAGAACAAAACGCTTTTCACTGACCGAAAATCAACAAGAAGAATATAACGCATAAAGCAAATAAATGTACGATCTGATCCCAAATTTTGGAAAATCCAACAGAGGGCGGATTTGGTGCTTATCTTAACCTATACAAACGATCGAAACTTATAGCCTATAAGGATTAAGTAGTTTTCCTGGAAATTCCAATGAAAAATAATTTTCGTTCTTATGAAAAATATGATGTATATGTAGTTAAGTTCTAATTCGAAGAGGTTAGGGGAGACTGGGGCAAAAAGTCACAAAAAGGTTATTTTTTTTTTACAAGCTACCCAAGCGCGCCCCAGAAATTTCTAATTAACGCAGTTTTATAGAAAATTTACCGCTCTACAACTTTGTGAAAGTCATTTTTCTCTATTTTGTAAGGGAATACATCGAGCTGTTTTCTAAAAGATCATTTTGTGACCATTCTCAAAAATGCTGGGGCAAATAATCAGGCATGGGATATTATCACAATTTGATTTTCTTTATAACGGGCTCACGTAAATTTAAAAAAAAATACCTAGATAACATATTTTCATAGGAAATTTATTCATCTACACCTTTGTAAAACAGCGTTTTCTTTATCTGAACGAGAAAAGCTCTTTTTTTCGCCGTGAGACATCAGCAATTGCTTTCTTTTTTCTTAATTTTTGCTCCATACGTTTTGTTACTTTTTACCCCAAGTCGTCATTTTTAATAAAAGAAATTTCTGGAGATAAAAATCTTTGCGAAATTCTAAAATAGATAGCGGCTTCGTATTCAATGAGTCAAAATTATTTAGGAAATATTCACCAGTGCATCAATTTTCAAATTAAAATAGGTAAAAAATAATATCTGCTGTAAGGAAATTATTGCAAAAACAGGGCTAAAAAATTCAATATATTTTTTTTATTTTCTAAATTCCTTGTTCAAATTCTAAGAAACTTATGACATTGAAGAAGGTCAACGGAGGCTATCTGTGGAAAAAATTTTAAATTGCTATCTTTTTTATCTTTGATGATATTGAATTTTGAAATTTTCGATTTGTGACTTTTTGCCCCAGTCTCCCCTATTGTTTTAAAAAATTATAAATATAAAAAAAATAGTATTAAAACTTTTTAATGAGAAAATTTGAAAATTTTTACACTTTGAAAATTAAATATTTACTTCATAGCAAATAAAGTATCCTATAGGGGAATGTTGGCATGGTTCGCACGTAGTGGAGCTTTAAACGATGCCCATTTTTTCTTTGTTTGTAAAGATCTAGTTCGTCATTTCTCATCCCAGCTCATGAGGTTCATGATTATCTATCTCATGGTTAGGAAAGTGACGAATTAACTCCTTGAAAACCAAGTGAAAATGGGCATTGTTTGAAGCTTGACTATGTGCGAACCATGCCTACATTCCCCTAGTGCATAAAATATTCTAGATTCCTAAAACCTTCTATTTTCTGATTACTCATTCAGAAGAAAAGATTTTCTATATGGGACTCCGTTGTTCCAATCCTTTTTTTTTTATAAAGGGTTAACGCGAGATGTACGTTATTTTCGTAAAGCTGTTGTTTGTAAGAAAATTACTTCGGAAAATTCCAAAACAGATTCATTCGTGTTCTCTGAATTTTAATAAGTCTTAGAAGCACTCAAGAAAATTAATATCTCATTTAAATAATTAATTAATATCTCATTTAATATAATTAATATGTTATTTAAATGGGATTTAAAATTTTTCCCCATATTCATTGCTAAAATCTTTTAAACCTTGGGATGTTTAGAGAGATTCTTTAGGGCTATTTGTGTCAAAAAATTGAAATTCCGTCTTTTTTCTTTTCGTATTCGAAGTTACTAAATGTGGAAATTTTCGACTTAATTATCTATGCGTTTTTTTACTTTTTCAGCTGGTTATTTTTCTTATTTTTCAACTGGTTTTGGCTTGTCATGCACCATCTAACTTTATTGAACTCTTTCTATCTGACTAAAAACTAATGAACACGAACTACTGACGTTAATCCTTTACGGTAAAAGGAAACTTTTTTCCTTTTTTTTATAAAGTATATAAGTTTAAATTGACATATTAGCATGTAAAAGAATGTGACTGTTAGTTGAAAGCATTTAGTTGATATAGTTTAAACAATTTTGAACTTTTCCAGAAAATTCACACTTTTAACTCAAGTAGATAGGACTTTGTGCAACAATGAGGAAAAGTTTGTACAACCATATTTTCTTTTCCTACGGGTTCAGGAGGTAACTCGTGTGCGACATATTGAAGTGCAAAGTTGACAAAATCACTCACTTCTTTAATACTGAAAAGTTTATAAGGAAGAGAAAAAAGAGCAGGAAGTGATAATAGTTGCGAATATGTCTTTTAGCTTTGGCCTTTATTCATTTCAATGGAAGCTGAAAGTAAATTTTCACCAGAAAGTTAAAGAGAAAAATTCAAAAGATTTCTCCACACCAATACTTATGTTTATAAATGGGCAGCTATTTTGCCACATAAACAGACCACAAAAGGACTCTCCTCCATCTATATTTATTCAATGGGTCTCTTAACTTTCCCATTCCTGCAGTCACCAAGTCCACCCACTAAATCTTCCTTTTCTGTATGAGCACTTATGCAAAGATTGTGGATTGAGATAAAACACGAACGACCGCTACGAAAGTTTCTTCACCCTCCAGCCCTAAATTTTCATATTAAAACCCATATTATATGGACTCTATGCCATGGAATATCTTGGCTACCAGAGAATGTTTATCAGACATGGGGAAAATAATCGCAATTCTCACTGTATATGTCAAGAAGTATATTAGAATTCTCTAACTTTATCTAATTTTCAAAATGAGACAAAGAGATATGTGATAACAAACAATAAGAAATATGTGAATGAAACTAAAGATTCTGACTTAAGCAATGACTTGAAATGTACATAGACATTTGCATGAATTTCAATCTATATTTAAATTTCGTATGAATTAAGCACTTGTTGCTGTTAGGTTAGAAACTAATTGCAGAGAATTCGTGACTACTAATGGTATTTCAAAGTGATGCTATCACAGTTTAACGGTCCAAAAAGTAATTAGAATTAACACGAGATGAAATTTTTGTTTAATACCATCATCCAAAATTCACTTGAGAGTTGATTAATCATGAAAAGTGCGACTGTTCCCCTGCTATCATTTTAAATTTATTTCATGTTGAAACTTATCAATGATTCAAGAGTATAATTGGTCTCTACCACGTCATTCAAAAGGATCAACGCCTCATCTCTTGATTTATTTAACAATTCCCTGTGAAATATCAGCCAATTTTGTAACTTTGTGTTCCATACGGACAATAGAAGGATCATAGAATATTATATAGGTGCCACTTCATTTATTGACAAAGGCTTAAATTCCCGCTAAAATTTGCTGCACAAAGGACTGAAAAGTCAAATGAAAAAGCAATTTAATTTATTTTCAATGGAATTTATACCGTATAGATAGTCTAGGACTTCCTATATTTTATATCATTTATACCTACTCTAAGGCTCTTTTATTTTATTTAATAGACACCTCATTTCAT